>NC_048448.1:19204349-19303987 GCF_004353265.1 Vitis riparia
TTCCATTGCCTTTTGTTTTTCATCCCTAAACTTGTAGCTCCCGCTGCCTTCTTCTCCAAAGCTACACAAGGAACTTGGCTCTCCCCATTTCGTACCATCACCAAACTCATCGTCGTCATCACTATTAGCCATGCTACACTCCATGTCATCCTCTGGTTCCGGGGGTTCCCAAATTATGGCATCCTTCTCATTATCATAAGAAATATCAGTTCCTACTTTGGAGAATCCATTAGTTTTAAAAACACCAGTATCTCTTCCTTCTTGACCATCATTAGTTCCGCTGATTTCCACATCTCTTCCCATGTGTCCATTATTCTTAAGGCTGTTTTCTATTAGTGTGTTGGATCTATCAATTCCATCTGCTTGAGTTGCCATGTTTGAGTTCTGCAAATGTCCATTTAGACTAGAACTAGCATCCTCAGTTCTGCTTTCTGCAGTACTTTCATCTTGATTAACCCTAACAAGAATCAAAAGAAAAGGAAAAAAAAGGGTTAAGCTAGCACTTACAAGAAAAATATTGCACATAACTCAAAATAGCTTTTTTCCCACAAGTGGGGGCTAACAAAAATACCTTCCATATGAATTTATATCAACTGAAAATTCACCTGAAAAGGTGGAAAGGAGAAGAAGGTTATTATGATGATAGTTATATGCATAGCAGAGGACTAATCCATTGATTCTATTCAACCAAAAATTCAAAACACATAAAAGAATAACAAGAAGAGGAGGGATTTACTGCAGCTTGAGACGGTACTATCACTGCTTGTCAATGAAATTGGTGGACTTGATATCCGTGAAGGATAAGAACTCAAATCATCCCATTTTAATGCTTCTTGATGGTGCTTCTGCCCACACAATTTACAAGAACTAATGGGATCTCCATTTAATTTTAGTGAATTCTCATTCTTGTGTTTATCCTTGTCCTCCCTCGAATTTGTCAACTTTGCATCACAAACATGACACATATTACTCATCTGATACCAACAAAACTCCCGCAAAATAGTCTATTCTGAATGAGGTCCGACCGTGATAGCCTGGTTATTTGAGAAGAAAGGAAATTAAAATATAAACCAAACCAAAATCATTCACTTTATTGGAAGTCCTTTTCACATCAAGATCCGCTTGAAGCCAAGAAATCCTCGAAAACAAAACATTTCAAAGGATCATAATTCTCCTTGTTACTATATTATAATTCAAAGGAATCGAGAATCCCAGGATACCTGATCAATAATCCTTTATTTCATCAAAAATCCATTTCCTAGTAAGAATTAATCAAACACTAACACATAAAACACTTCCAAAACTCAGAACAAATAGAAAAAAAATCCTAAAACAAGCAAAATGCTGAATTAATTTGTAGGGAAAGCAAATACTCCTTTTTGATTATACAATAACTCAAAGGATGAACCAAAAAAACCGCAAACAATAATCTTTCTTTCATCCATTTCATAAATAAGAAATCTCACACTGTATAAACACAAGCCCCCAAAGCCTAGACCTTTCAGTAAAAGAGTCTAAAACTTTGCAAAGAAAAATGCACACAGATCATATGATAAAAGGGATAGATATATCCGGACTGCAGCCAAGTATTAAATCAAACACTTGTCATCCAGAGTATAAAACATCAGATTTTAACGAAGACCCATATCTTCTAAACGAACAGATATGAACAGAAACACATGAATCAAACAAAAACAAAAGACCTCTGTTTGGTTGCAGAGAAAAGTGAAAATAAGAAAAGAAAATGAAAATAATTACGTTTTTTTTTTTCTACTTTTATTCCTGAAGAGTGGAAACCTCGACCCAAATATGCTAAGTTGAATGGAGACTTCTCTTCGGATAAAACCGACCAAGAATAAAGGTTCAGACTTTTCTTTTTTTATCACTTCTCTTTTCTCAAAGTTTCTCAGCAAACCAAACAACAAAATACTCATAGTCTCGAATACCGTCTCTCTTCAAGAAAAAAAAATCCAACAATTCAATCAAAAAGCAAATACAACCGATGAAAATAACCCAAACTTCCCAAGAAATTAAAGGCAGAAATATTGGAAAAAAAATAATTCAAAGAAAATCTTGGGAAATCATCACCTCCAGAAATAAATGGAAAGTGAATAAAGCCCAGTGACCGAAAAATAAGGAATGATTGAATGCAAACACTGCAAGGATTTAAACACACAAAAAAAAAAAAAAGAAAAAAAAAATACCTTTTCAAGCTCTAAGCAAATCAACAAAACCATACACGCAAAACCCCAAAAAAAAAAAAAATGGAAAGGATTTATTTCAAAAAATAAAATAAAATAAAATAAGGCATAACTTACTAAGGAAGCGAGCAAAGAAACAAGGGTTATGGTGGTGGTGGTGGTGGTGGTGGTGACCCTCAAACCAATCTGAAGCATCTGCAGAAAACCAGTGGTGGGATTTTGATTTCCTCTGTGTAGAAAGCAAGGAATGGAGGAAAGAGTCTGTCGGTGTGGAAAGGAATGAATTTGAGCTGAAGTCATGTACACAACCCCAATTTACTCAGATTGAAGCAAATGAATGAATGAATGAATAGAGGCAGGAGAAGAAGGAAGAAGCAAAGAGGCTTTCAACTGGACCCCACTGTCTTCAATTTTTTTAAATTTTTCTTTGTTTTTTTCTTTTTTTGAATTTTTTGAATTTTTTTTTTTACATTGCTAATATTTTTCAAAGAAAAGATTTTCGGTAGATTTAGCATCCCGATACGCATGGATGATGGATCTACCCCTGTAAGAATGGATATTTGTTAATGGCTTTCTAAACTTTGCACTCCTACCCCTCTTCTTTTCATTATTACGTTATACCCCACTTTTATTTTTATGGAAAGTCAATGGCTCCTATATCATTAATAATAATGTGTTGAATATAAATATACAAATATAAAAATATCTAAACCATATCCAAATATGTTCCCAAAAATATACATTAATAAAAAAAATTAATTCTTAAATGTAACATTAGTCTTCTTAGGTTATACCCTAAAGGACGGAAGATAAGTGCATGAATGTTAAGATTTTTAAATAATAATTTAAGGAATTTTTAATATTTTTTAATGTTGAAGTTCATTGTATTTGTAATTTAATTCATGACGTATGTTTAATAATATACAGCTTTTAAAAATATTTGAGTCAAGTTTTTAACATGGGATATTATTTTTCTCAAATGAGATAAATAAAGCATATTTTTATTTAATTAAGATTTTAAAAATATTAAAAAAATAATAAAAGAATCCACTTGAAAAAGGTTTGGGCAATCACATAAAATATGAAAAAAGTTGGTGAAAGTTTGGGATTTTTGAAATTTGGCAATTTAATTTTATAAAATGAAAAAAAAAAATATGGGAATTAAGGATACAACTTAGGTAGGTTAGTTTGATTTAATTCGTGTCTGGTCTAATATTTAAATAGGTTCTAACAAACAATTTCAATATCCAAGTTGAGCTTAACTTAAGTTTTCTCAACTCAAATTTAATTTGAATTGATCTTGAGTTAAGGTCAAACAACTTTAATCTAGAATATGATTTAATATTTTTATAATGTTTATTATTTTTTTAGATTTTTTTTAAAAACAAATTATAATTATATCTTTTTAAAAAATATATCTAAGTTTAATTTTAATTAACTGAAACTCATCAATCTAATCAACCCGTTACAACCCTAGCAAAAATTAATCACTTTGTAATTCAATTTGGGTTCTAATTGAATCCAAGAAAGAACCCACCATTTACTCATAAAAACCATCAAACTTTTCCACTTTTTTAAAGATAATATTTTAATATTTTCTCTTCCATTTTTTTTTCTTACCTTTTTCCTTTTATCATTTATGAGTTTTTATTAATTTAAAAATAATATCCGGCTCACTAACCAAATAATAGATCAATCCCAAAAATATTTGGTAACTTCAACGGCCCATGAAATATATATATACATTTTTTTTTTTCACATAGTTTTCTTTTTCTTAAAGAATTTGTAACCAAATTCAAAGCACGCAGAACCGAACAACCCAAAGGAACGACCGGCCGCTCGACTTGATGCGTGGCATGCACTTATTAAAAAATAAATAAATAAAAAAATTCAAAATCATTTTTTATTATTTTCCAATATATAATCTCACTTTAGTCTTGACCAATTTTCTAGTACAAATTCCATACCAAATACAATCACATTAAATTGTTCAAAATCATTAATGATTCCTAATTATTTCAATTACATTAATCCTTCATCACAAAATCCATAAATTTTTCCCTTGTGAAAAAGGTATATATTGTTATAATTAAGCAATCTTAAATGATCTAATATTGTCTAAAACTCGAAACACAATGATAAATAAATCTAAAAATTCAATCGAATTAGTGATTTCTCATCATGTTTTTAATTGAAAATTTAGAAACAACGATGATTAAATCCAAGACCATGTCAGATTTTTTAATAAAATGGTTACTTGTATGTAACAAATACGTGTATTAATACATGTTTAAAATATGTGACACTTAATTTCAAATCCAACTATTTAAATCTTATTTAATTTACTCATATATATTTATTGGTGTATTAGGTGGTTTTTTTTTACTTAACTAAATAAAACTTAATATTTAATAATATTAAGTATTAAGTTCTCTGTTTTTATAATATTTTATTTTATTAAGTATTAAAAAAATCATATTACTTTTTTTATTTAAAAAAATTAAATATTTTGACTTTTTTTATTTAATACAAAAATTATAATAAATCATAAAAAATAAATAATTTAAAATATGAAAATAAATTACTTCAATAAAAAAATTAAAAAACAAACGTACTCTTAATTATGTCTAGGGGTAACTTATTATAATTATTTTTCATGAGGGTCTACCAAAAATCAGGGGTGAAATTAGAAAAGCGTGTAAGCAACAGGCAGTAAAGTAGAAATATAGAAAAGTAGAACGGCATGAAATAAAAAACGAAAGACGTGTGCCCGGAAGTCTCGTTGAGTGTCTTGACTTTCAACACCGTAAAGACGGCTTTGTCGTACTCATACATACGACGGAGACAAGGTATTTACTATTAATTGCAAGGAATATATTATTTAATAAAAGTAAAATTCTTTTGACTCTTTTTTATTTTTGAGTCCTTTGACGGTGATTATATTTCAAAAAGAGGCCATATTTCTGATATGGGCGCCTCCACTTTCTATTAAGGGCGCTCCATCATCCTTATTAATATTCTATTTCTAATTTTTTTTAATTTAAATTTAAACTTAGAGTGCATCAAATCTGTAAGACAAATCTGAATCTGACTGTTTGTGATCCACTTGTGAGTATTAAATTTAATTTATTTTTTTTTTGGTTTTTGTATTGTTTTTAAAAGTGGACCCACTTTTGTATTTTTAATATTTTATTGTTCTATTAATGGTTAAAATTATGGTTCATTGAAAGGATATTTAATATTTTTTATGCTTGAAAAAGTATAGAGTATGTATTTGAGGTTGTGAAAATATTTTGAAATTTAATTATAAACTGCAATTAAAAAATGTCCAAAAAATTAATATTAGAATATTAAAATACACGTGTCCATTTTGTAATCATTTCTTTTTTTATTAAAATTTAAAAATTATATATAGAAATGAAATATATTAATTTTATCTTTAATAAAAAAAATTTTAATTTTTATTTATTTAATTTTTTTTATGAAAAATCGTATTAAAAAAAGTAGGATTATAAATAAAATGCAAAATTCAGAGTAATACTCTATAATTGGAACTGCAGCCACGTCATGGAGAAGACGGAAGAGGGTAGTGCTTTCATGTCAGCTGATGCAATGTGGTCCAATTACCAAACAACCCTTCTTTTTTGACGTGGCAGATTCTCATTGGCAAGATGCAGGAGAACTGTTGAAACAATAATTGCCTCATCAAAGGTGTAGTTCCAACTTACATTTTTGTCCTCACTGCAATTTCAAATTTTTAAATTCATTCAAAAGACTCAAAAGTTTAAAATTTTGCACATTAAAAAAATTTAGTGTTTTTGAATTAATCGATATAAATTTGTGTTTTTAAGGGCTGTTTGGCTTTTCAAAAATAGTTTCAGGTTCTCCAAAAAAAAAATTACAACAACACGTTTAACAATCAAAGTCTTTTTTTTTTATCATTAAAAACAAAAAATAATGTGTTTTATTTTAGGGATATCGTATTAAAAGGGATAAAATTTTCCTCATTTTAAAAAAACTAACCATTTCATTTTTTTAATATAAAAAATACCTATTTTTGACAAAAATCTCTCATATTTTTCTTGTAAAAGTAACATTTTTTTTAAACAAACATGTAAATAATAAAAAAGTTGAAATTTATTTATGTAAAAAATGAATTACTTTCAAGTTCAACAATGAGGAAGGTTAATTTTACAAATTTGTTGGGATCTTTTTAATCAATTAATCCTTTATTTTATATAATTTTTACTTATTTTTTAAATTTTATTTAAAAAATAATTATATCAATATATAATTATGGGATAAAATATTTTAAGTTTCAAATTGGACTTTTATTCTACAAAATATTAGGGGATAATTTTTAAAACTTGTTCTTAAAAATTATTTTTTAAAACTATTTTTGAAAATACTTCCCAAACAACCCTTAGTGTTTTTATTTTTAAAATTATAATTTGTTTTGAAAGTGTTGTATAATAAAAAATAAAAAGAGAGTTGTTTTGTGTTTTAGGAGAAAAAAAATTGAATTGGTAGTACAGTTTTAAAGGGTTTTGGAAAATAAAATTATTTTAAAAAAATCTTAAAATATTTCTTTCACAAGCCAAAATTGAAAATAAAATATCCTTCCTTTTTTTTTTTTTTCATTTTCAATATATATATAGAAAATATAACAAACAAACATGACATTTCAATCTGTTTTTCAATGAGCATTTGGCATGCTCTCGAGAGGCATTCCTTTAACATACATCATCCAGGAAGGACCAAAGATGGATTGGAAGTCCATCAAATGATTGAGGCCCGGGGAATGATTTTGAAAAGAGTTTTAAAATAATAAAAATAAAAATATTTTTGTTATTTTTGGAAAATATTTTTAAAAAATTGATTTCTATGAGGAATTCCCGGGAGTATATATTTATATATAGAAAATAAAAATAATTTTTTTTCTATAGTTTCAATGATTATTCAAAATATTTTATAAGAAAAAATTTATTTGAAATTTATTTTAAAAAACAACTATTTTCTCTTATGAAGGATAAAAAAAATAATTTTCAAATTACACCTTAATGACTACAATTTGAAAGCAAGGTACAATGATTAAGTGATGGCGTCGAAGGGGGCGACAGATGGCAGCTTCCTCCCACCTCAATTAACACGTGGATGTCACACGCACAACTCATTTCGTCTGCAAATTGAGTTCTCCTTGATTCTATTATTGATGCTTTGTGTACAATTATCAATCCTATTTTTTAAACAAATCAAAGTCTATTCTTCTGCATTGTCGACATCTACTTGTTGGGAAATAATAATATCCTATAAGTTAAAATTTTATTTATTCATTGTATAATCATATTAATAATGAATACGGATCGTGCTATGTTTGGTTCCAAAAATACCAAGAAATGAAAAAAATGATAAAAAAATTATTTTCTCTTTTTTGATTTTCCTATAAAAAATATAAAAGAAAATTAAATATAATGAAAATTTCTTAAAAGTTATATATATTTTAAATTATTTAATTTTTATATAGTAAAAGAAAATAAGTGAAACAAATTTTAAAAAACATAAAAAATTAATTCATTTTGAATATATTTTTTATTTTCCTTTATTTTTTGTTTTCTTTCAAATGTTATATTTATTTTCTTTCCCTTACATTTTCTTTCATATTTTTTTAAGAAACAAACATAGTCTAAATAAAATTTTTAAAAGAACTTGAAATAGATAAGATTCCTTATAATCCTAATTACTTTCGTAATTTAATAATGAATTAATATTTTCAATAATCTCCCTTAAACCAAACTTAAAGTGATTATAAAAGCATTATCTTCAATTTTTTGAATATATTAGCTTTGAGTGGTTTCATAAGATATCTAGAATTTAATGTTCTCACCTATCAAATTTGAACTCAATTTCAACATCTTTTGTGATATATTTATACTTGATATATATGCTTTTGTTTCTACCATTAAACATCAAATTCTTCATTAATACGCACAACAACAAATGTAAGAGTTAGTGATATTTTTTTTTTATCTACGATTAAAATTTCATTACTAAATATAAATCTCATACTATGAAAGATAAATTTTGTCATGAAATATTTTACCATTAAGTTAAAGTTCTAATGATTAGGAAGAATGTATTCTATGACTATCACTTTAAATCATAAATGTTATCACTAAAGAGCAAGAGTTGATTTTAGAATTACAAATTGTTAGCGCTTTAAGATTAATTACAAATTGTCTAAAACACATATTTGTAATAAATGGATATGCATCCAACAACCCTTTATTAAGTTTGTTTTAATCTTGAATTTAGATGATATAAAGACATAGTTTTAACAAAAATTATGTTAAAATGAGACTAAAATTTAAAATTTGTGTCTAACCACTAGAGTAGACACCCAAGTTATAAGAACATAACTCCTAAATGAGGAGATCCTTTTTTAATTTGCTTATCCTTCAGATAAAAGAAATATGAATGAATTAAGATCTACAATCATTTTCAAAAGAATTAAAGTTAAGGATAACCATATTAAATTTTTAATCAAATAAATTAGTTATAAGAGAATTGAAGATCAATTAAATATTAAGAAGATTTAAGAAACCATCCAAAGATTTAGAGAAAAATTGATTAAAGAAGTCTATTCAAAATTCCCTACTGCATTTTGGCATAGGAATAAGCATGAGGTGGAATTATCCTATAACCCAAAATTTAGAGAAAAGGACATTCTCACAAAGACAGGACCAATTCAAATGAATAAGAAGTTCATTTTCTAAACGAGAAATTCAAGTACTTCTTGATAAAAAATTAATAAAAAATCTAAATTCCCTCGGAACTATTTTGCCTTTCATGTTTAAAAACATGCAAAACTAGAAAAAGGAGCCTAAGACTTGTAATCAATTACAGATCCCTTAATGAAGTATAAAGATGGATTAGGTATCCTATTATAAAGAAAGACCATCTTCAAAGATTAAGTCTAAAATTTCTCTAAGTTTAATATAAAGTTAGGATTTGGCAAATCCAAAGCGTTGAAAAAGATATATATAAAACAACTTTCAACATATCTTTTGGAAATTCTTAATGGAATGTAATACCATTTAGACTTAACCATGCACCTTTAGAATTCCAAAATATAATGAATAAGACAAAATTTCTCTTTATTTATATTGATGATGTTTTACTTTTCTCTTCATCCATAGAAGAACATTTGAAGCACCTCAATAAGTTCATTCAAACTGTCAAGGAAAATAGTTTACATATATCGACCTCTAAAATGAATCTTTTCCAAACTAAGATTAAGTTTTTGGCTCATCATATCTATAAAGGAACTATAACTCCTATTCAAAGATCAATTCAATTTGTTGATAAGTTTTCTAATGAGATTAAGGATAAGCAACAATTACAACTTTTCTTAGGAAGTCTCAATTATGTTTCAAATTTTATCAAAGATTTAAGTTAGATTTGTGCACCATTAAGTCAAAGACTTAAGAAGGATCCACTTCCATAGAATGAGGATAATACCAAAATTATTAAATTTATTAAAACCAAAGTTAAGACCTTGTCATGCCTTAACTTAGTTGGCTTTATAACCTTTAATATTGTTGAGATTGATACTTCAAAAATATGTAATGAATGGATTTTTAAGCAAACAATGGTGACAAAGAAAGATTAGTAAAGTTCACCTATGGACTTGGAACCAAGCCCAACTTGATTATTGTAGTATCAAAAAAGAGATTTTAAGCACTATTTTATGTAACTTAAAATTTCAAGATGACCTTTTAAACCAAAATTTTTTTAGTACATGTTGATTGCAAATCAACAAAATTAGTTTTACAAAAAATGTTAAGAATATAGTTTCTAAAGAATATTTTTGCTAGATAGAAAACTATTTTATATATTTTTATTTTCAAATTGATTATATTTAAGGAGAAAACAATTTAGTCCTTGATTTCCTCAATCGTGAGTTTTTGCAAGATTCATAAAACTATAGCCTCTAGCAACCTAGCTCTCTAAATTAAGTTTTCAGTCCTTTAAGAAAATTTAGAGCTCTTTAGAGCAACCTAAAGAATCCTTTAGTTTTTAAAGCACTAGGAAACCACTTGGGATAATGTGAGTAAATAATGAAAAGTAAATTATGCTAAAATTCAAAATTAAAAAAAAAAACATAAAATAGGAAAACATGAACATTAAAACCTGATATGAAAACATCTTCATATCTTAAAGAAATATCTTACATGGAGAAATAACTTATAAGATGACTTAGAAAGAGAATTCTTTTTCTCATATTCAGGGAGGATAGAGACAAAGAAGGATTAAAAGTTAATGAAGAAATGGACGAGAAAAACCTTTACCTTCAGATTGAGGGCAAAAATCTTTAAATACAAATCTTAAGAAACATGTGAATTGAATTGCAATTTTTCTCGTGACATGAATAATGAATAGTAAATTTTTTTTTTTTACTGCAACTCTTTTGACTTTTGTCTTAAAAACTGAGATGAATATTTCTTTTAGTGAAGATCTATAGAACTTCTGACTTAAAGGTAGAGATGACTTGACTTTTGTCTTAGAAGTTGAAGTGAATCTTACTTTTGGTAAAACTTTTCTTAAAGGCCATTATAGTTTGAGCCAAATCTTACTTTTGATGGAACATTTATTAAAGGTAATCATAAATTACTTTGAATTTCTGATAGGATGAAGGATTTCTTCATAATCATCTTCATTTTCCTATTGATAACTATTTGATGAAGCCTTTAAACTTTGTTCATTTTTTGAATGAATATCTTTTTTTTCTTCTTAGGAAAGAAAGAAGTTTAGGGACTCCATATCACTCTGCTCCAACCATGTATCTCGTTAGGTGCATGCAAAAACTTCTTGGGGTTATCTAAATCCTAGCAATTGAAGTAAAATAACATTTAAAACAAAAACAAAATCTAGATTTATAAATTAGAAGTGCTTACCAAGATCTAGATGTTTCTAGATTGATTTTTTGTGATAAATAATGTTTTCAAATGTGTGGTAGTCATTGAAAGTCTCATGAACCCACTAAGATTCCATTGGATGACTCATCCTTGAATCTAGGCATTGAGATGGTGGAAATCCCAAGAGGTTGGAGGTTAGAGTTCTCTCTCTGAAAGTGTGGGAGATAATGGAAGAGGCAAAAGTCTAAAACTTTGACCCCTCAAGGGGAATTTATAGGTTTCCCATTGGGCTTAAGTGACTTGAACTCATCTTGGGCTTAAGTCACTTAATCTAGTCCAAAAAAAGTCTTAATTAGCCTAATCTAGATATATTGTTCATTAACCCTTATGTAACCTTGAGTATTTATCGAAACACTCTTACTCACATAAGTGAATCAAGAACCAATCCAACCCTCATAAACCGTACCATCAAGATATATGAGTTCAAGTGGGGACCATTGGGACCCATTGATTACTACTCAAAAAGAGCATATTTTAGATAATAATTCTCACGAGTTTCACATCTTTTGAGTAGTAATTATGCCTAAAACACTTGATTAACATGTTGTTGCCCTTGCAAGAGTTACTAACAAGTTTTATGAAGTTTTGGAGTAATTTCAAGGTATAAATTTGATAAATTGGTGACAAAAGAGATGAATCAAATTGAAGAGAACAAATAATGTTGATAATGATCCAAATACATAATGAAAGAAGTAATGCAATAAGTTTGAACTGGGATTTGAGTTGATTTGGAGGTAGTTGAAGTAGAAAAAGAAGAAGGAAATGAAATAAATGACAAAAGAAAGCTTAAAAATTTAATATTTCTATTTCGCATGATCATGGGAAAATTTCGCACAGTCATGCGAATTGCTCTAAGAATATGTAAATTACTACTATTGCATTTTTGATTTCGCACAATCATGTGAAATTGCATGAGCTTTTGAAAAATGACCCTTTTATTATTAAACTCCAGATTGCTTGATGAAGAAGCTTTTGGAAAATCTCTTAGATGATGCCAAGTGTCCACTTGACCTTGGCCTATAAATAGAAACTTGATTTTCTCATAAAAAAAAAACTTTTTTTAGACACTTCTAATTGTAGAAAATTTTAGATTTTCTCTCTCAATAGAATTCTCTATTTTCATTCATTTTCTCACTAGCCAAACATGCCTTGTGAGACCAAATCTCCAAGCATGAGTGGTTGAATCTCATTTTTCTCAGAGAAAGGAGGATCTAGAGGCAAGATCTATGGTGAATTAAAGAAATGAACTTTAATTACAAAGTTAATTTGATCTAATTGATTGATTAATTGAATTTTGGGGATTTTTCTCTTCAAATTATCTTGGATGATTACCACAATACAAACTAGGTAGAGTCATTAAATTCTTAAAGCTAAATTTGATTAAATTGAATAGTTGTATTGTGTGAATCATTGGAAGATAATTTAAGATGAATTGAATATATAATTTGAATTGATCTCTTGGATTAAATAACTTAATTTGAAGAGAAATTAGATCTAAACCTAAAACTACATCCAAATTTGGTTTAGATGAGAATTTAGGTTTTCAATATAACTTGATGAAAATTAGATCTCAACATCTATTCACCATCGAAATTGTTTTCTAGAAAATCCTAACTCTGAGAATTTCATTTCCTATTAATTTTCTTCTATTTTACATTTCATTGTTCTTCTCAATTTGAGACCATTGTTAAATTGATTTTTCACCATGAATTTTCAAATCAATTTCACTTGATCACAATCGTTTTTTCTCCTCTCATTCAAGCCTTAATTACCAAGAACAATCCATTTTAGTGGACGACACCTAAAAACCACTATACTACAGTAGTTTGTACTAAAACCACTTTTAATCGGGTACAAACTACTCTAGCATAGTGAATTAGGTTATAAATTGTGTTTTGATTCTACAAATCAGAAAAATCAATTGATCACCCTTAGGACAACATTGGCTTTTTCAAACATCCTACTATTACGAGTCAATTGTACTCCAATACCCTATGTTTATTACAATGAGATAGAACTTGAGTATGTGTTCTATCCATTGTATATAGTCTCCCTACAAATTGGTCTTTCTAATCTAACAAGGTGAAATATATTAGCCTCTCAAGATTACTGATAAGAGCATATGTCAAATTTCACTTAATGAATTGTTATGGCCACAAGTTTCATTATAGCATGTCATTGGATTACCTAAGAGGCTACACTATCTCACAGCTCACGAGATATCATAACACTTCCATTGAGAATACTTATTACTATCAACTTTTATCATCATTAACCCATTCATTAGGAATATATGATCACTTTAGGAATTCACTTATAAGTCAAAGCCATTGCAATTTTATAGAAGCTCAAAATTCTCTTAAGGTTGAGAAATAATATAGTATATCAACTTAGTGAAGTCATAACTACCTGATAACCAATTGTAGGGAATTCGTATTACTTCATTCCTATTAGTATAGAACCCTTAAAAGCATGACATAATGTAACAAATTTAGGATTCATTATTATTTAATGATATTCTAGTTTCACTTTTATCTATCTTTATTCCATGCATTGTGCTTTATGTATTCTTGTTTAGTGTCTCTTGCATTGTTTATAACTTGGGTACATTAGGAGTTGTATAGAAGATCTAAGTCATGAGTTCCTTGGAAAGATGATTTGTTCATAGTCGATTTATGGACTTAGGCGATCCATTAAAAATTGTAGTACACTACCTCCTACTTGAAAGGATGGTTGGTTTTGTCCATCGGGATGGGTTTCACATGGCAAGTGCACTAGTGTGTACACATTAGACAAGTCCTATAGTGAGTTATGACAGAAGACTATCAAGTTGTCTTGACTTCACTAAACTACTTCCTTATATTGTCTTTCAACCTTGAGAGAATATTGAGTTGTGCCAATTTAGTAGTAACTTAGACTTATGGGTGAGATCCTAAAGTGATAATATGTTCTCTATGGGTTGGTCACTGTTAATGGAAGTCGATAGCAATAAGTATTTTTAATAGAGACACTACAATATCTTATAAGATTGAGACAGAGTGTCCCTTGGGTAATCCTAAGAATGTGTTTTCATATAAACTATGGTCATAATAGTTCCTTAAGTGGAACTCAACATAAGCTCTTTGTGAGCTTAAGTATATTAGTTGATCTACATAATATGAGGATTTGTAACTCAATGATAGTAGAGGTAATCTTGAAAGACTAATAGTTTTCTCCTTGTTAGACTTCATACACTAGTTCATAGGGAGATTGAACTCAATGAATAGTTGGTCATGAACCCAAACACATTGTGTCTCATTATCATTTACATAAGATATTGGAGTACAATTGATTATCTGTAATGAGATGTTGAATCTCTGTCATAAGATGTTGAATAAACTTCATAATTGGATTATGAGGAAGTCAATAATATCTTATGGGTCTTAGTGGTCCATGTTTGAGCTCATATACCATGTTAGAACAATTTACAAGGGTTGAATTGACTTTTGGTTCACTTATGTGTATAAAGACATTTTGGTAATTACATAAGATTGCACATGGGTTAGTGAATGATATATATGGATTGAGCTAATTGATTAATTAGATATCCCTTGAGGTTAATTAATCAATTAGGACCCAATTTGGGCTAAATTAAGTGACCTAAGCCTATGTGGGCTCAAGACACTTAAGCCTAGTTATGATCCTTATAAATACTCCATCGGGGTCAAGGTTTCTATCATTTTTGTTTTCCACCATCTAGAGAGAAGAGAGAGCCCTAACTCCTAATTAATGTCATATTTGCATAAAAATAAAGCTAAGTGTCGTATTTTAAGCTTGAGTATATCATAAAAATACACTTCAACTAGGTAATTTTAGGTCATCTTGTGTATGCCCAACTTTTTTTATGTTTTCTTTGAGTTTTTTTATGTTTGTAATTATATTTCTTGAATAATGAGATATTGATACCTCATGGGACATCCCAGATGTGAGAATGAAGGGCGAATTTAGCTGGAAAATCAAAATTGCAATGAGTTCTTAGGTATTGATCCTATACGACCAGTAAAATTTTGAGGTAGTTGAAAGGGCTAGGCATGCCTAATTAAACTCAAATAATTTTTTCTTGATTTTTGACTTTCTAAACTTAAATTTGACCAATTTTCAAAATTTTTGGAGGTTGTTTGCCTGAGGAATAAATTTGAGAAACATGAATGTTTTTTCAACACATGAAGGTACTACCAAGGTCCCTATAAGGGTCTTACCACTTGAAGCCGCCCTTTTGGCCTTAAACTTATACAATTGCAGCACATGAGAGGTTTTTTAATTGTCTTAAAAAGGAGGAATGAGTTTATCCAAAGTGGGGGACCAATTCTAGTCCATTCTTGAGCCCTTGTCTTTGCATGGGAAAAGTTTTCAAATGATAGAACTTAGGGCTTGCTTGGAAAGGATATAAAAGAGAAATGAACAATTGTTGAAGGGGGTTCGAATTTTTTCCCTTGATGGGAGTTCTTGCATGTTCTTGGAGTTAAACTTGGGAAGAGGAGATCTTGGATACACTTTCGTTGTTAGATTTTCTTATTTTATTGTTCTTGCTTCATTTATTTTCTTTGTCTTGAATTGGTTTTATTTAATGTATAATTGAATATTTTTATTGTCATTGATCATTGCAATTTTAGATTTGATTTAATGTTTGATATTCAATTTCTTGATTTCTATTTTATTCTTTCAAGTTAATTTCAATTCAATGTCTACTGAGTAGGTATTTAGGTCGGGGAAATGATGCCCTAAGGCTTCCCGTTCTTCTATTGGAATGTATCCTTTCATTAACAATTGTTTTTAATTCAAAGTAACCCATAAAGAGAACTTGATTCATTTATTATAAATCACCTCATTTCAATATTTGACAATTGGGGATTATAAATCTAATAAGGTATCCAAACACTTAATGGTAAAAGCATTTTGACTTGGGACGACTTGATTAAGCCTTAAGTACTACAAGGATAGTATATTAATAACAAGGATTATCCCAAGGTAAGGAAGAGAGCCTAAGGATTTTCATTTCCTCAATTGTTAGTTACAAGTTAGTTAAGGTTATTAACCACTTCTTATTTTTTTTCACTTAATAACTGTCCAACCACTTCTTTGCCCAAAGCAAGAATTCAAGAAAGCGTTATTTTGTATTACCAATTTCATTTATTTTCTTAATCTTTCTATCTCACTTGCATTCCAAGATCCCTTCTCTGAGGTTTGACACCCAACTCGCTAGGTTTTTTTTAAAGCCATAATCACACCCTCACTTGGGAAACCACTAAAGTATCCACTATTGATGTGACCTAGAGAAATATACCATATCTAAACCACTTGATGTGGATTGATTCTTAGATATCTTGTGTTTAACCAAAAGGGACAGTTCTTAAGTTTAAATCATAAAGTAGACTTTGTTCACTTAGGAAGGACCCCTTGTCATGCTCAAATCTTATTATCCACTTGTCTTATTTGACTAATATTATTATAATTGTTTCCCAAAGTGAGTCCATGCCAAATTCTTGAATCATTGGTTAGACATAACTCACATACTCTCTCCAAGATTCTTGCTTTTAAATGTATGCTACTCACTTAAAACATTTGGAAACACCCCAAAAATGGATACAAAGGCAACCATGAATGAAAATAAAATGAAAATCAATAGAAATCATGGTGTCCAATGCCCCACTTCCAAGAGAAAAAGAAAAAGAAAAGAAAAAGTAAAGAAAAAAATGATATCAAAAAAAAAAAAAAAATGGTGATCTTAGATCAAGTTGACTCGATTTGTACTTTAATTGGAACAAAGACATGACTGTCTTTTCTAAGTGATCAATTTCAAAATGCACAACTAGATAGTAAGTTGTATTCCCTTGAACTCATGTTTCTATGTTGGCCTTTTTATACATTGATGGTTATGCATTGAGTTTCAAAACTAAAATTATGATTAACTTTGACCTTGGAACTTGAAACCCCATTCTTGATAGATTGATGTATAATAACTAGAAAACTCACTTGATTTATTATTATTTAAACTAATCTTGAGAGTTCTTGAACATGATGATCCGCCTAAGGTGTTTGGTTTGTGTTTATGTTTAAACTTTGTTATATCATTTGGTTTCTAATTAAGTTTGTTTAGTTTCCTAGTTCCCTTGGGTTTATTTTATTTTTTTCATTATATTGATCCGAGACTTTAAGTTCTTAAGCATTGTTATCAAGGCTCGAGTACTCCATCTAACATTGCTAGCATTTAAGCACTGTAAGTTATATCCAATGTCGCTTCAAGCGATTAGACTACTCAAGCGTTCTAAGTCATATCCAGCACCGCTTCCAATATTCATGACACTAAAGCACTAATATGCATCGAGCACTCATTTTGGCTATTTAAAGTCATTCCATGTGTCCTTTGCACAATTTCACATTTTCAAGTTATTTCAAGCACTCTAGGTTCCGCTTTTTTTTCATTTAAGGTTAGTTCATTTCGTATTTCAATTTTAGTTAGCATAGTATTGTTCTGCACTTTGTTTTTAGCATTCCTAGTGGTTTAGTTTTCATTCATAGTTTTATCCGTTTTTCTCACTTTTTTGTGTCCTTTAATATTCTATTGCTTAATATGGCGAGTCATTGTTGTCAACAAGAGGTGATCCCTCCTAGATCACCTAAGCCCATCCAGGGCATCACATTGTAGTTCCTTTTGATCAACAGATCTTCCATTGTTAGGAGGCACGAGACCGCTACTACACCTTCTTTTGTGATAAACGTGTTGAGATCAATCATCTGGTTGATCTTCGAGCCTTCTAGGACCCTCATCTCATTGCTATCATTAGAGAGTGAGGGTGGGAGATGTTGTTCTCTTTTCAAGGGACTTACTACCCCTATCTTGTTTGCATGTGCTATACAAACATGCATTATGTTATCACCGGAGTCATTTTTCAAGTGACTAGGTACAACCAGTTCATCCCTTTCTTCTCTCATTCCATTTGATGTGTTCTTGGCATGCCGCAACTTGAGTCTTGCCTTCTTTCTTTCTCTTCAAAGGTGTAGGCTTTCACCAAAAGGGAGTTTGATGCCATCTCTACCTTCATGTATGGCGCTTCTTGCCTTCTACCTTCATATATTCTGATTGTTGGCTTCTCTATGCCAACATGGTTGCTTGCTACCTTTTTACCTATTCGTTTCTACCATTCCAACCATTGTACCCAGATTAGTTGATCGTTTGCTCGATCTATTCATGTTACACTCTCTAGAAAACAGTTCAATATTAGTAAGGTGATTATGGATGCGATGACTCCTCTTTACGATCCTTCTTATTAAGAAAGTGGCATTTTTTTCACCCTCATCATCTCATGTATCCTGGAAGGTGTTAGTTTTGAGATAGACCCAACATTGAGGATTCAATCCTCCCATACCTATTGGATGGGAGCTCTTGGGCCAAGCACTATAACCACATTTATGGACTGATGGCATCCCTAGCTCACCATGGCGCTCAAGATGCAGTACAGTAGGCAACTTAGAAGGCAGTAGCAAAGGAGGGTGAGCTCATCTGTTACACACGAGGCATCTTCTTTTATTGAACCAACTGCTCGAGAGACTTTGGAATGGCCCAACTTCATTAGCAGATGGACTCACATGATTTTTAGCATTGTGAGATTCGGGGTCAACTCGACTATATCATATCATGGATCCACTCTCAAGGTGTCTCAAGCTTTGCCCCTTCTCCAACTCCTTTAAATGCTTAGTTTGGTTATTTTTATGTATTCTTGATCTGGATTTGTTCTTTTATTGTATATCTTATGTATCCAGAATCATGTTTTTGTTATACACTCACTCATGATGTTACTTTATTTTTCTCTCTTGTGTGCTTTCCTATTCATATGCTTTGCCATTTTTGTGACAAAAAGAGGAAGATCATTTACCATATTTGATTCACTTAAATAGGGGAAGCATAATCATAAGGGGAGCATAAACATATTTCTAATAATTATTTGAGAAAAGATAATTAAGAAAAATTTCTTGAAAAATGGGAGTTAATATTATTTTTGAATTATTTAATTCATTTTTTATTCATTTAATTCTAAAGGGAAATTAATTGAAATATTGGAGGAAATTAAATATGAGACATTAGAGAAAACCAAATCAACTTTTGAAAACGTAACTTAGAAGTTTAAGAGAGATACCTAACATGGATGTTTCCTACAAGATATTTCTATTTGAATTGTCTATCTCTTTAAAACTATTCTAAGTCACAAAAGCTTTTTCCCATGATTTTCACTACATATGTCATGTTTGGTGATAGACCTCTAGGCATTGTTATCAATCTATTGTGTCTTATCAAGCTTCTATGATATTTGGTTGATTTGCATGCATATATATTCCTCTCAAGTTTTGCTTTGTACCTTGGTGTCTCTATAGGGATCCATTCCTCTTTCATGTTTTCACAACGCATCAAACAAAATCTCTAATCATCCTATTTTGTTGTTTTGATTATATCTTATTCCACTCATTGCTCTACTTTTTGTATAGTTTTCTGTATGTTTTTAGGTTACAAGGTTGGAGTATTAGTATTACAAGTTTGTGAAAAACAATCCTTAGTTTATTTTAAATTGAGCGTTTATGTAAACTCTGTTATAAGAGTTCAGGTGAGTTTATGTAACAAATTTTTGTCACAAAATTGCCAAAGGAGGAGATTGTTAGGACATTGAGTCTAATTTGTGTGTTAGCAATTTTGTTCATTTTAATGTATGGTCATAAAGGTTTTTTTAGCTAGTGACTTGCTCTCCATTGAAGATCAAGAGTTGTTGTTCTTTCACTGAAAAGTCACAGGTACATTTAAAAAGGTTTGGCTTGTGACAAGTTAGGATCTTATGAGGTACAAAGAGATTTGGTAATTGTTTTGAAGTTAAACCTAATTTTTATAAAGTTTTTTGAAAAACAGGGGATGCTCGAGCTGGGAGTAGCACTCAAGCGTTGGACTGCTAAAGCGCTCCACAATGTTCAAGCACCTGAAGCGCTCAAGACACCTAAGTGGGCTTAAGAGGTCATGAATTTTTAGCTAAGATTTTTTCACACAAATCTGATTTAGAAGTCTTATAAAACCAAACATCTTTGAGATTTGTTCCTATAAATACCTCATTAAAACCCCTTAAGGGTTAGAGATCGTATAAAGATTGGAAAAAGATCATATAGATATTAGAGAGATTTCAAAAAATGTCTCCTATAGAGAAAGCTTAACGTGTCACACCATCTCCGACCTCTCATTTAAGGATTTGATTTTTGAATCTTAGGTTAAAAACCTTCATCCCTTCGTAAGGCTGAAGTGTATTCACTTGAACAATCAGAGGTTACTATGTCGTGGACATGGATCAAATTGTAAGTATATTAGAGAGTAAATCTTTAAGGTAAAACGACCAAGTAAATCTAGTAACTTGATTCATATAGTGGATTTAGATTAGCAGTTTTACACCTTGTGATTTTTTATCTCTATAGTTAGTGTGAGGGTTTTCCACATAAAAATATCTATGCCTCATTGTTTATATCTTTTGATTATATTGTTTGAATTTCCTACAAAATAAAGAATTGATATACCCTGACTACTCACAGGATAAAAATTAGGTATCATTTTTAATCCTTATATTATAATTTTTTAAAATACACCCATTCACCCCCCCCCCCCCCCCCCCCTCTAAGTGTTACCTTGTTGGCCTTAGGGGATTTTTAAAGTATGCCAGTTGATCATCATATAGGTAGATTTGAAACACAAGGATTGGAAAAAGAATCTTGATGGTCTATATAAATTTTATTAGGGTTTAAAGTTAGATAACTTTTTATCTTCTATTCTCCTAAAAAAACCCCTAGCAACCATCATCTCAAGGTGAAAGAGAAGCTCACACTTCTTATAATGCTAGGATATAAAGGAAGAGTCATCGGGTGGAAGATGCTTGGTCTTCAAGGAACTCTTTATCAACTTGAAAAAGGATTTGGGAGCATTCAAACCTAATGTATGTCCTAAAACACCATAGAAAGTAAAAAAAATTAAAAGTTGGCACATGTTTTCACTGCAACTAGGATCAAATAGTAGACTCCCTATTTTCAATCTAATAGAAAAATAATTGGAATGAAAATCTAGAAAAAAAAATTTGAAGAAAGATGAAAAATATAAGTGTATGTAAACGTCTTGATAGGTACATTCAAATGTCCTCCTAAGGGACACTCAAACATCCTATCAGTGTTTAAATGCTTCTTAAGGTTAGTATTAATAAAAGAAATAAATTTCAAACTTTGCAAACCATAGATACAAACAATTTGTATGATTGATGTTCTGTGTGTAATATGAGGTATATTAAAACAAATTAAACTACAATCTTCTCTATACATCATTTTTTTTTGTTATCTTTTATTAATGATAGATATTGTAATAAGAAATAGAGGTGTTTGACCCAAAATCATGCTTGCCTTAGCTTGACCCATATTAGTAAGACAAATCAGTTTAACCCTAGTCTAACAAAACATAAAGCATTAGAAGAACATAATTTTGTACATTAATCTATTAATTATGATTATAACTCCCAAATCATGGTTAGAACAATTAGAACCCCAACCATAACTATTTAACTTTGATTCTCAACAACTTATACATTGGTAGGTGAGATCACAAGTGAGAAAAAACATGAAAAACTTATTGAAAAATTCTTCAAAATCCTAATTAGTATAGATTCATGTTTATAAAGAACATAGAATATTTTCTATATTCATATGCCATTGTAATTTTAAATTTCTTTATAGAATAAGAAAAAAATATTAGGAATATCTCTATAACTATTCTATGTCAAGAGGGAAAAAAGTTATGAGATGGAGATGATTTTGTAAAATTATACAAGACGAATATGTGAGAAAGAATGAGAGACGCTTAATAGAGTCGGATGGAGTGAGAGAGCTCATGATACAGGGTGTAGATATAAGGAGAGAGGAAACATGAGATATTTTAAGAACCTACTAGTTGTATTTAATTTATGTCCTCTATAATTTTCTTTATGTTATAGTGAAATGATTCTTTCTTATCCGTGAATGTAAACATGACATATTCTCTCGGGTATAGTAAAACTAAGTAGAGGCTTTATCAAATCTCTTTCTCACTTCTGTTTTCTACTTTATTCTCCTCCATTCTTTAACTTAATCATTAAGGCTACGTTTGGTTGGTGGTATAAATAGGATAGAATATGTATGTCCTATGATATGATACTGTTGGATATTAAATATGATGGACTCGATATATTAAGGTAGCATATTCAATGAGATATGTTATATCATATTTATATTTAGTTTGTAAAATAAAAAAATAAAATGAAACTGAAATATATATTCTTTCTCAATGTTTTAAATAAAAATTATATTTCATTCAAATATTTTCTATTTAAAAAATCAAAATTTTCTTGTCATAAACAATATTCATTATCAAAATATTTAAAATTTTGTTATATTATGTTATTTAATATATGAAAATAATTTATATATATGTGTGTCCTGTATGTTAACTTAGGATTTAACATATTCCATATAGAAGAGATATAAAAAAGAGATCAAACAATATATCATAACACTTATCCTATATCATATTTGATTGAATATAAGATAAGAAAAATTATAAGATAACTTATCCTATTCTATTACTAATCAAATATGGGATAAGATATATTATCTTATTTTTCATCTTATCTCATACTATATTCAATTAATTAAATATAGTCCAAATATAAATTGTTTTGTGGGTGATTCTAATCATCTTGATCATAAAAACTACCAAAAAGGCCGTGATAAAAAGAAAGAAGATTCTTAGGCTTATCCAATAACAAGTATTAATATTCATTTTCATAGAAACGTGTTCAAATCATCGAAAGCCAAATTAAAGATAAATAAATATTGTAAAATTTGTCATAATTAATTGAATACATTATTATTTTTTCTATAATAATAAAATGAGTACATTGAATAGAGAAACAAAAACAAACATGTTTCCAATGGACCTATGCTCAAATCTTTCCAAAATTTAAAATATATAACATATTAAAATGCTATGGTCTCTGCATTCCACTACATGATATATTTCCATTTATTTATTCATTTTTGGATAAACTTGCTTGATCCAACTCATCTACATCTTTGATTCAAATGTGGGAGTCGGTCAGGGCCCAGGAGGGGCACATGCCCCCCTTAAAAAAATAAAATCATAATAATTTAAGCCATTGACTTTCTATTTGAGGAGAAAACATGCTTTTCAATGCACCATATATCATAATTTTTTATAATATGAACAATATAAAAAAATATTTGATTAAAAAAATAAAAGATTGTGATGTATTCAAGTATTGAAATACCACTAGAAACCAAGGTTTAAATTATGTGGAATTTTTATGACAAAGATTTAAATTTGGGATTTGGACTTTGAAATTTATGAAAATGGGGTCAAGCAGAAGAAAGATTTTTGGTAGCCAACCAAGGCAGAATCAATTTCTTTGGCTGCTTCATCTTTCATTTATTTCCTTTTCCCATTAAATTATTATTAATTATCTAACAACTTATGTTGAATAATGAAGGGCTGCCCCCACTCTTAATTACAATACAAAATTGGTAGTTGTTTTTAAATATTGGAAAACAGTATTGATTTCCAGGGAATGAACCATTTGAATATGAATTTGAGATCAAGACCCAGAGATTGATGTCCTCAAACATGTGCTTTGACCAATTAGAGAAGCCCAAAGAACTAGTTGTCTTTGAAAAGAGAATTTCAATTTTGTTTGTGTTTTTTTTTTTTTTTTTTTTTTTTTTGTAATTTTCAAATGATAATGAAAATAAATGGAAATTTAAAATATTATCAAAATTTTTTAATATCCTTCAAAACTTGGAATTGATCACTCTTCTAAAATAAAATGGGGTCATGGGTTTAGAGTCCAATTTAATTTTTTTTTTCCTTTTTACACTCATTAAAAGAAAAATAATAAATATCATATGATTTGTTTTTTTATCATTTAAAAAAAAAATATTTGTAACAAATGATAGTCATAGAAATAATTTGAGATTTAATAGTGGTTAAAAAAATATTTTCAAATTTATGTCAATTCAAAATACCAATAAAAATTAATATAAATTTTAAAATTAATAAAAGATAATTTCAAAACTTAATATGTGGGCCAAAGTTGTTTTTTCCTATTTGATTTGGAAATAATTTTCTACTGCTCTATTTTAAAAAAAAATGATGCACTTTTTATTTTAAAAATATTTGATTTATATGCTATTTGAAAGGTCAAACTTAGAATGGAAGGTGGAAGTGGTCATGTACAAGCAACCGACAGGATCGCCCAAAGAGGAGAAAAGCCCCCGAAATGTGTATAAGAGTGTTGAAAAAGTGTCTGTGGTTGTTGAAATATTTTGAAGTTAACTAATTTTCCAAATGGAATAAATGAAAGAGATGGACAAACGATTCAAAACAACAGGAAATGGGGAAAAATGTATCAAAAATTCATAATTAGGGGTATTGACCAAAAAATCCTAGAAAAAGTAATAGTAGTGGTTGAGGCAGCCTATAAATTCATCAATAAGTGAAGTCATTCATGGTTGAATGTATCAACCATTAACATTAGTAGTTGAAAACATCATTTGGGTTACTTAAATGCTTGACTTTTTTTTTTTTTTTTTTGGTTTTTTGGTGGGGGCTTGATAAATTAATTTAAGGTCATGAGAGAAAATAACCTAAAGAATATTTACTAAAAAAAAAACAAAGGAAATTCATTGAATTATGAATTAATGGGTTAAAAAGATGAAATATTCCTTATATATGTTAATTTAATATTTTTCATATTTTTACTTAAAAAGTAATATATATTTTTAAATAAATGTCATTTTTCATTTCAAATATTTATATACACTTCTAAAAAAAAAAGTTAATTTTACAAGAAAAAAATAAGGATATTTTTATCAAAATGTTGCTAAAAATAGGATAAAAGGTTAAATTTTCAAATCTAGGCTTTCAATGAACTTTATTATTATTATTATTATTATTATTATTATTTGGTATTGGGTAATTAAACATACGAATATATTTAACTAAAATCATCTATAATAAAATAATGTTTTCATAATCGAGTTAAGTAATGTTTTCATAATCGAATATTGAATTGGAAAAGTTACTAGTTAACAGTTCATAGGTTGTGGTGGTTAAACTATGGTCAAACCGGTGATATCATACATATATAATATATATTTTATTAAAATTAAAAATAAATTTATATAAATGTATTAATATTTTAAATTTTTTAAACAAAATATATATAATATTTAAATATGAAAATATATTAAAAATAGAAAGAAAAAAAAAACCACATATTATGTTATATATAATTGGCCTTTCTAGTCTAATTCCCCTTTTTGAACCATTCATTTACTTCCTCATTTTGAAATAAACCACATAGGTTATATATAAATGTAGTTATTTTCAAAAGGAGGAAATAAATGAATGGTTTAAAAAGAGGAATCAGATTGGAAAGGCTACTGGTTGACAGTTTGATCGATCAAATTAGTCGGTCTGATCCGATTTTCAAAACATTGTAATTAAAAAGATGGACTATTGAATTCTATATGTGAGGAATATAAAAAGAATTAACTTGCAAATAGCATCCTCATATTGCCCTTTAATTTGAAAAAAAAAAAACCACAATTAATTACTCGTTGGCACTTGTCTAATATGACGTGTCAGTTAATTTTTTAATTAACTGCCATATTTAAATTTAATTATGAAAATAATTCAAAGCATTTTTTGTGATTCATAAGAAAAAAAAAGAAAAAAGAAAAGAAAAGTATGGGGCTTCCAAATAATGGGTTGATATGGAAAATAATTAAACCTAATTTTCATGTATGATACTGAAATTGTGATTTGATGGTGGCCCTTCCAAGTGAAAATGGGAATGATTCCCATCCCAAATTCCCAACTGAGAAAGCAAATAATTTATTAGGGTTTTGATTTTGGAAGTAAAATGCCAAGGATGAAAAAACAAAGGGGCTGTTTGCCATTTTCCAAACATCACATGCCTTGATGCCATACTCCACTGTTTGAAAGAGGAGTTCCATGTGAGATGCCTCTCATCCCCCCCCACTTAAAATGTGTTTTTAGGATGTCTTTTTCCATGATTCCAGATCCTCTTCAGGTCTACTTCTACTTATTGTTAATTTACTTCTACTTCTCTACCTGTGGTTCTGGTTCAACTCCAATCAACCAGGTGTTTATTTCAACTATCCTAGTGAAAGTGAAAGTAGACCCACCGTTTGGGAATATTTTTAAAAACTGTTGTTCAAAATGATTTTTTTAATAGAATTTATTGGGAATTTTCTCTCTCTCTCTCTCTTTTTTTTTTTTTTTTTGTTTTTTTTTTGTTTTTACATATTTTTATAACATAATTTTTATTTTTCATTATTATATAAAAATAAGGAAAAAAATGTTTTCATACACTCGTATAAAAATAATTATTAAATAAGAATTTTTAAAAATAATTCAAATTTCATGCACTTATCAGTTAAAGATGATGGAAGGTCAAATGTACTACCTTTGACTAAAAAGTGCATAAATTACTAATCATTTTTAGATAGCAACTTAAAATTTGTACTTTATAAACTTGAGTTCCTATTTTATGATTTTTTTTTTCATATGAGTGTATAGAAACACATTTTTCTCTTGTTGTCAAAAAATTACAAAAGGCCATGTTCAAGATTTTGTTATGTTTTTTATTTTTTGAAAATTAAATGATATTATGCACTAAAGTTAAAAAAATAAATCAAAATTTGTTTTAATTAAAAGCTGAGTTTTGATTTTCAAGATAATGAAATTTTAATTCCTATTTTCAATTCTAATTATAATAAAATGCATTAGTAAATAAAAAATAGAATGGAATATCCATAAAAATTTTCTATTCTATTTTCCAAACATGCTAAAGGATGTTTTTAGTATACAAAAATAGAAATAAAAATATAATAAATTTCAACATAATATTTAAAAAATAAAATCAGAATTGTAGTAAAAGTATTCTTATTCTCAATTTTCTAATAAATAATTTAAACACGATAATAAATTAGAATATTACAACACTTAAAACATATACTAAAATTAGAATGAGTTTTAATTATTTAGTCAAAGGATATTATTATTGAAGATTATAATAAAGATATGTTTGTTCGAAAAGTATTAAGAAAAGAAAAAAATTCCTAAAAAAATTATTTTTATGTTTGGTTTTATTTTTTGGAATGAAAATAAAACATAATTAATATTAGTTAAAATTTTATATTTTTTAAAATGATTTCATCTTAAAGAGGAAAAATAAATGAAATAAATTTTAAAATATGTATATAAATAATTTATTAATTTTAAATTTATTTTTTTATTTTTTTTCTACTTTTATCTCTTTATTTTATTTTCTTCGTGTTTTCCTCAAAATTTTTCGAAACCAAACATAGCTTAAAATTTTGATTGCATGCGGAAAGGCCATACCCAAGCATCATTAATTGCTTGAATTTTGGACCGCCTCCATGTGAGTCTCCTGCAAAAATTCCATATAAATTTAATTTTAATGAAAAGGACATTAGCCCTATAAGAATATTTCTTAAAATGTACCAAAATTATCTGTCATAAATTCCTAGAAAATAAATTTTTGACAAAAAAAAAAAAAAAGTAGTTGTTGAAAGTTTTGGTTTGAAAACTTGTTTGATAGGATAAATTTATTCCAATTTTTGACAAAATAAAAAATTGTCAAAATATATTTGATTATATAAATTGTTAATAGTTTTGAAAAAAAAAAAAGAAAGAAATATTGTTTGTCTATTATTTAAATTTTACTTTCAACTTGTTATGTTTTTTTTTTTTTTTTTGGCTAGTTGAATATTAGATGAATACAAAAGAGTTATTTATCTATTATTCATTTGCTTAGTATTTTCATTTAATTTGAAATTCTTTATTGAAAACAAAAGCAAACATGGCCTAAACTTTTCAACGTATGCATATGGTCGGGAAAAGTTGGTATAGGTATCATAATCGTAGGCTTGGTTCTGGAAAGTCTGAGGACAAGTATAAGAAAAAAAAAAGTGAAAATAGAAGAAAAAATAATGAAAATAAAAAATAGATTTAAAGTTAATAAATTATTTTTATATATTTCTTTAAATTTATTTCACTTATTTAAATTTATCATATAAAAATTAAATAATTTTAAAATATATAAATTTCAATAAAAAGCAAACATGCCCTAAAAATTTCAACATATGCATCTACAAGTTGGGTAGAGGTACCATAATCCAAATATTAAAGATATGTTTGGTCTGAAAAGTTTGATAAAAAATTGTGTGGAAAAAAAAAAGAGTAGAAGTAGAAAAAAAAAAAGAAAAACAAAATATATTTAAAATTAATAAATTATTTTTATATACTATTCTAAATTTATTTCACTTATTTAAATTTATTATAAAACGTTAAATAATTTAAAAAAATATAAAATTCATATTAATTTTAATCATATATGACTTTCTTTTATGTTTTTCTATGATAAAATCAAATATGAGAAATTTATTTCTTTTAATATTTTTTAGAAACCAAACATAAGTTAAGGGTATATTAAAGAAATTTTGTAACTTATTTTAAATGAATTTCATGGGAGACGGCTTAAAAAAAGGTTTGATAATTTATATATATATATAAAAGATAAGAAATTATCAAGATAGAAGGAGATTCAAAATTAGTTATTAGGAAGCTACTAGATGAAAATATTATTCCATGGAAGATTAAAATATTAATGGTAAAAAAAATTGTTTATTATTATTATTATTACAAAAAATCTAAATTCTAGTCTAAAGTCTTCCTTGGATGTTAGGTATGAACCAGAATCTGATCCAATTAGAATTTCGACTCATTCGCAATCAAAAAAAGACTTTGGTTCCCCCCCACAAAAGTCCCCAAATCCTATGATATTTCTGGCAAGTCCCTCTCATAGAACGTGTATGATGGCAATCTTTTCACTATCATCAAAATACAAAGCAAAATAATATACTCAACACTGATTTTAGAAATATTATAAAAATTAATAATATACAGATTTATCATCCCTGACATCATAATTTTTTATTTTCAGTGTGCCATTTTAAATTAAATTCAACTCAAACCACGCCTAAATGAGATACCACTTCCATGTAAATGCTGTTTGCATGTTGCAATATGTTTAAGAATTATTATTATTTTTTTATAAAAAAAATTCAAATATAAAATATAGTTTTCTTAACTAATAATTTATATAAATATTATATATTTAAAGTTTGTTTCACCGTGTTTTTTATTAAAAAAATAAAGTATTTTTTTTAAAAGTGTTTTATACCTTTTTGATAGTAATTTTAAGAAACGTTTTTTAATATTTCTAATATTTAAAAATTTTTATCATTCAAATGTTGTAAATGTTAAAAACACTTTTTAAAATTACTCCTAAACGCACTTCAAAAAAATATTACAAGTGATTTTAAAATTTTTTAAAAGTGTTTAGTATATTTTGTCAAACACGTATTGTTTAACTTAAAAACAATTTTTTAAAATAAGTTTCGAAAAATATGATCAAACAAGGCCCATTTTTTTCCTTTTTTTTTTTTTTTAAATCCAGTGAAAGTGAAACACAACTTATACCTATTTTCTAAAAATTATTCTCTATTTCATTTTATTTAAAAATTATTTTCAAAGAACAATGACAAAAAAATTTTAAAAACAATTTTTTATTTTTAAAAACAAAAAATTGTTTTTCAACTACACTGTCAAACATACTTCTAATTCCTTTTAGAAAAAAAAAACATTTTTTAAGTCAAAAACATTTTTTAAAATTATTAACAAATGTACTCTTATATACAATTAAAACATTTTAAAGTATATACTCTTTTTTTTCAATAGTTACTTAAGATATTCTATAAAAAAGAAAAATTAAAAGCACCTCAAATTTGTTAAAAAGAAAAATAATTTATTTGTAAAACAAATTATAAAAATGATTTTATTTTTCATTACAGTTTGCAAAAGTATTTTCTAAGTTAATGGAATATCATTTTTAAAAACAAGTTACAAAGAGAGTTGATAAATTATGATAGATTAAAAAATGTAAAGCATTGATATTTGATGCGAAAGAGAAAAGAGCCTAAGCCCCAGAAACCCAGAAGAATGTGTCATGACTCATGACCTAAAAAAAAGTTAGAATATTATTTATTGACTTTAATGCATGTGGGTCGCTAAATAAGAGCCCCCCATTGAAAAAAAAAAAAAGGGGAAGAGCAGCCCAAAAATCATACCAAAATTGAAAATTTCCCTCCCATAAAGTGATGCGTTGGTTGGTGGTGGAGGCATTGGGAGAAAGTCACGTGACCCCAAGAAGAACAAGAACAAACGGTTCGTTAAATGCCAACAACCTTATCCCCAACTTGCAGTTTTAAATTTCAAATTTGGGCCATTCTTTCATTCTTTCTTACCATTTCATTCCAGCAAATTGTAAAAGCAAAAGGTGAAAGAAGACTAAGAATTTTAAAATTTAGCTTTAAAAAAGATATGTATCCAAAAAAATATCCGTCAAATGTCAACGGAGTGGTCCGATGTTAAAAGTTGCTGGGTAGAGTCAACTTGATCTTTAATGATTATGAGGAAATTAGGGTTTCTTGTTTGCGAAAGACAATTAGAGGTGGTTGGCAAATTTCTTTTTTTTTTTTTTTAATTGTGCTTTTTCTTTATGTCTTTTCAGCCGGCGCAGGTACGTTTGCTTATATTAAAAAAAATAATTTTATTTGTAGGTAAAAGGGACGGGCGGACGGGGACCCCAGAAAGGGTCAATGTTGTGGTTAAGGAGGCACTTCATTGATTTTAAAAAAACTATAGAATTATTCTAGTTGGTAAATATAATTAATTTCTCGATTAAAAATAATAAAATAATGAAAGAAAATGTGAGGCATAAAATTGACACCCATTCAACTCGTATATGAATCATTAAACGCGTATAATAAAATCTAGACCATTGAATGAAGGTAAATCTAGACCATTGAATGAAGATGCATTTATAATATCGGGTTGGTGATATCTTTTTATCACATATTAATGCTTGAAAGGAAATCTCTATTTTCTATTTATTATTTATTTTTTGTTTTATGTTGTAGTTATATACCATTCTCCATTTTTAAAAAAGAAAAAAAAGAAAAAAAATGGTTTATTTAAAGTCTATTTAACCGTGTGATTTTAAAACAAGTTTTTTCTATAAAAAAAATAGAAAATCAAAATTTAAAAATTCACACTGTTTGACCATTATCCTTTGAAAATAATTTTTAAAAACAAAATGAAATAAAAAATAATTTTTAGAAAATAAATAAAAATTGTTTTCAACTATTTTTTTTACCTCATTTTAACAAAAAATCTTCAATTATTTTCCTACAAAAATAATAATTTCTTTTAATACCTACGTACAAATGCTTGAATGGTAAAGGACCCTAATATAAAAAATGGTTTACTTTTAAAACAAAAACATAAAAAAAATTAAATTAATAAATAAGAAATTTATTTCATCATTTTTAACCACTTAATTCTAAAAAAATAATATTTATTTTTGAAATATACATATTTTTTCATTATTTACTTTTGATCCAGGCCACTTTATTTAGATTTTTTTTCCTTAAAAATAAATTTGGAATTTTGCCCTTAAAAATAAATTTATAAATTTGTTGGATTTTTGTTTGAATCCTCCGTGTCCAAATGAGGTCTTTTACTCCAATGAGCTCATGGGCTGGGCTTTTCATAGGCCCCAAAACCATATATATATATATATATTTTCAGCTAAAGCGCTTGGATTTTCTAATATTCTAATTTATCTTAGATTTTCTCAAACAAATTCCCAAATACTAATACTTCCAGAACCCTGAATTGATGACTACGACGAATACGAATAAAGGAGAGTTAAACAAAAGGTCCAGCTGGAAAATGGGTGAGCCTTGGACTCATCTTCTGGGCCAGCCCAGTACAAATGGATCAGGCACATGGTGTAGTCAGACAATTCGATCATTCATGGCGTGATTCTTTTTCAATTTTAATTAACATATTTTATAAATTCATTAATTTGGAAAAAGAGATGGAAATTTGCTACTCTTCTTTTGGAGGAAATAACCTAGAAATTTCTTGAATGGGGGGGTTTGTGGAATTGAGTGGAGTGCGGGGAGAGAGAAAAAAAATGTGACCCAAAATAAGTGTTAGGTGACCAAACCTTACTAGAAGGTTTAGGAATGTGGAGACTAAGGAGGCCATAAGATGAAGTGGTCATACAAGTAACCCTAATTCCACCGACACCCTGCCCCAGAGTTAAAGCAAAGGAAATATGTAGAAATTGACTCCACTATTCTCCACTACCAATCAAGGTTTATACATGTAAATACTTAACTTATGACTATTCTTCTTTCTTGAAAATTGCAATAGAATCATTCATGTTTGGTTGGCCATGTTTGTTAAATATTTTTTAAACAATTTTCGTTTTGAGAGTAAAATATATAGGAAAAATTGTTTGTCTGTATTTTTTGAAAACATATTTTAGTTTTTTATTAATTTATTAATTTTAATGACTTTTTAAGATTTTTTTTGTTTGAAAAATACTAGGATAACTATGAGGAATAATTGAAGTATTATATACAAAATTTATTTTTAAAAATGATTTAAAAGTAGAAAAATAAGTAGAAAATATTTTAAATTCCTAAATAAATATTTGTTGTAGAAATATATTTTGATACTAGTTTCCAAGAACTTTCCCTAATAGACCTTTATTTCCCAAAAAATGCTTGGAAAAGATCTTATATTTAATTTTATTATAAAAAATGAAAGAAATTAAATATAATTAAAATTTATTAGAATCTTAGATATATTTAAATTATTTAATCTTTATATAAAGATATAAAATAAATTTAAAATAATATATAAAAATAATTTATTAACTTTAATTTTTTTATTAGTTTTCCCCACATTTTCTTCATTTTTTTTTCCCAGTAAACATAGCTGTCTTCATTCCCCTAAAGGGGTCACGCTGGCTCTTAAAGGGTGTTCCGTTGGTCAATGAACCTTATGTACTGCAATAAAGTGGTAAGAAAAGTTATTTACTCATATTTAGTTTACAATAGAAAATGTGAAAGAAAGTTAAATATGATTAAAATTATTAAAAATTTGTATATTTTAAATTATTTAATTTATATATAGAAAAGTTGAATCAATGAAAAAAGTTTAGAATAATATATAAGTATAATTTATTGATTTTAAATCTATTTTTTATTTTTTATTTTTACTTTTTCTTTTATTCTACTTTTTTATTTTATTTTATTTCCTTTACGTTTTCCTTTAAACTTTCTGGAACCAAACATAGGCTAAAGTTTTAAAACTTCTATTAGTTTTAATTCCTTCTAGTTTTCAACATAGTTAATTTTAAAATACTAATTTTTAATTCTTGTTTTAAATTTTGAAAAATATTGTTTTACAAAATGGAACTCCAATAATATGTCTATATTTTTAATAATTGGTATATGAAATAGGAAAATTTTGGTTGCAAAAGATATAACTCTATTAGGATGTATTTAATAATTGCACTTGAATACTTTTTAATAACTTATGATAAATATTATCATATTAAATCAATATAATTATATTAGTTAGCCCTAGACTTTATACTCTAAGATTGAGAATACTTTTATGCTTTAATAAACTAAAAATTTTCAAAAGAGAAATAAAAGCAAAAAAATAAAAATAAAAAGAAATACATTTTTATTAACTTGTATTATAAAAATAATAAAGTTGTAAATTTAATCATTAATTTAACTTCTTCTTCTTGAAAAAACTTATCTTGATCTATAAAACTACTTAGAAGGGGAGGCCAATAAGTAGTCTAAGCAAAAATTAAATCCAGAGTTATAATCTATTTTGTGATTCTTTCTATTCTTTCCCAGATATGTTCTGTTATGATTTAAGGTTGATTAATTCTATGCAAATATAAATCCAATCACACAAATGACAGGATGCAATTTGGAAAAGCCGCTTACAAACTCTTAGGTGTAAAAAACCATTGTAGGTCTATGGACACAAACAATCTATTAAATATGAGAACATGATTTGGATGCACTTACTTTTTAGGGTAATAATACTCTCAATACCTATATTCCTCTTTCACATCCTCAACACAACAATCCCCTATTCTCCTTAGTGGAATACCTTAAAGATTGTATCAAGGCTTTAATATATGAATCATCAATTTCTAAATCATTGGTTTTTTTTTTCAAGAATCATCTTGAAAGATTGAGAGATGAAGAAAAACCTAGGACTAGTATTTAGAGAACCATTTACTTTTAATTTTATGAAAGTGCCCTCAAAACAACAAAGATGGAATGGATTTTTTCATAAAATTTAACTAAAGTTCAATTGTCTCGCAAACAAGGTTTGAATGTTGGTATGGGCATTTGAACTTCCTTGACTACTGTTTGAATGTCTTGGATGATGTTTGAATTCTTCCTAAAGAGAATTCAAATATTCAATGAATGAAATGAGCTTTTGCCTTCAAATTTTTGTGAGTTCCATTAAAAAACAAGTTAATTTTTTATAACCATTCCTTAAACCTTAATAACCTCCAACACATGAGAAAATGAATTTGATTATGAACAAATAAGACCCTTGGATGATATTCATTAGGACCTAGATGAGTTGTATTAGGTGACCTAAGCTCAATTTGGATTCAATTCCCTTAAGCCTAAGATGAGTCCTAATAATTGTTCGGATAGAGCCCTGTAAAGCATAACATGATGTAACAGTTTTGGATTCATTAATAAATTTATATATTTTTATATATCTTGTTCCCTTTATCTTATTTGCATTAATTAGTTATCTGAGCATACACGCCCATATCACTTGCATTTTATATGACTTAGGTGCATTAGGCGTTGCATAGAGGATATAAGTCATAGGTTTTTTGCAATATGATAAATTATTCTTAGTTGGTTCATGAATTTGGGTAATTTCGTAGAAACTTTAGTGCGCTACTTAATTGGAGAGATGACTTCTCTTTGTCATTGAGATGGGTTTCCTATATATTTAGTGTTGCTAGGAACCCCAAATTACTCCATTCATTAGCTTTAAATCTCATGGGGTGCATGCTATCTATTCCTAAGCTCTCAAGTTCTAACGCAATGGAAAATAATGGTTTCAAAAAACCAAAATAAATATTAAATCTAGAGATTAAAAACTCAAACTTGTGATATGGATGTTCCTAGATTGAATCCCATCTGATAAAGATGTTAAAAATCGTGGTAATCATTGTAGAATTCATCTACCCAAGAGTCTTTCATCTGATCTCTCCCTCCATGGGTCTAGGCATAAGAGAAATGTGAGATTCTCTTTCTTCCATGAGGGTGGATAGGGTTCTTCTTTGGAATCTTAAAAAATTGAATATGTCTTAACTTCTGAGGAGGTTTATATAGGCTTCCTTGTAGGCTAAAGTGACTTGAGCCCTAATTGGGTTTGGGTCACCTAATCCAACCCACTTATGTCATAATTAATTAATTAGTCCTAATGAATTCTATCTAATTAATTAATTAACTCATTATAGAAAGTCAATTCATAAATCTAGTGCAACCTTGTTGATAAAACAAAGGCTATGAATAATTAAGGAAAATACCCAAAAGGGGGGGGGGGGGGGGGGGTGAATTGGGTTTTTCAAAATCTTTTTCCACATAATAATATATGCACAAAATAAATAAAGGAAAGAGATAAAGTTAGAGAATTCAAACTCGGGTTTATAGTGGTTCGGCCCTCCCTTGCCTATGTCCACTCTCCTCAATCTCCTAACCGAGTGAGGGTTCCACTAACTTGAAGCTTCAATCAAGCTTTCAATCGTCTTACACTTGGATTCCGGCTCTAATGGGCTCTCACACAATCTCTTCAAGATTTGAACCACTTGAAGGCTTTCACACTCAGTTTACACAAGGATGAAACTCTCAACCTAGCTTAAGAATGGCTTAAGTACAAGAGAAACCTAGGATGAATTGCAAGAGTGCACTAAGAATATGCAAGTGATGGTTTGATGCACTTAGAAAGAAAAGGAGAGCTTTTTGATCAAGAACAGGTAGGTAGGCTTTGAATGCAATTGTTCTCTTACTCATAAATGAAGAGGAGCTCTCAATTTATAGGTTTCTAAGCTCGGGAGACAAAAACAGTAGAAAAGTAGCCTTGACCGGACGAGCAAAGGGTCGACCGGATCACTAGCCGTTGGTGCATTTAATGCATGGCAGGTTACCGTTGCCTCGACCGGACATCGACTGGACCTCGACCGGACAAGGGAAACCGGTCGACCGGTTTCCCAACCGGTTGAGCCGGTTGGCCATAGCCACGACCGGTTGAGCCTTTTGGTCCCGAAAACCTATCTTTTTTGATTTATTTCTTTTCCAATACTTAGGCAAAGTCTTTAGGTGAGTTAATATGCCAATTTTGAATCACTTTGCCTAAGGTATATTTGATAAAACTCGGGTTTTAAAGAAAATCAAGTTTTAGAGAATAAACCGAGTTTTCTAAGATGCATGAAAAGGTATGAACATCCTAAGTGCACTCATGCTATCATCTTACATTCATTTGCTATGATTACAAATCTTCCAAATGATCTCGATCCCGTATTCGTTTGGTCCTTGATGAATTTTTGAGATTAAGCCTAAGATTCTTAACAGTTTAAAACAATTAGTCACTTAACCATGGTTTGTTATCATCAAAACCTGATTAGGAGAACCCTTGGGCTAACAATCTCCCCCTTTTTGATGATGACAAACCTTGGTTATCTAGGAGACAGAGAAATCTCCCCCTCAAACCAATCATGGAATAATCAACACGAAATTTAGGAAATTTAAAGCGAGAAGACAATGTGAATCAATAAGAGTGTCATATCATATATAAGCAAGAGCAAGAGTACATGAAAGCATAAGTATGATATGCATGGAAATGAAAAAGTCTCCTAAGGTCCCTATCCTAACATATCTCCCCCTTTGGCAACATAAAACAGAAACGAAGGGGGATCCCAAACAAAATCAAGGCTGAGGAGGTGGTGGTGGAAACACTGAACGGAGGTAAGCCATCATCTCCTCATGCTGACTCTCCTGGCGGCTCTCAAGACGCTCAATCCTCTGTACGAGATGCTCAAACTGAGAGGTGAAGCCGGCCTGATACTGATCAATGCGATCCTCCATGGAATAAAAGCGAGTATCATGAACCACTGCTAACTCCTCCATACGAGACCCGAGAGAGCTGATCTGTGCCGACAAATCCATCCAAGGTGGATGATCAGCATGAGGAGCCTGAGATGGTAGCTCGGTAAATGATGGCTGAGATGAAGGGCCTGGGGTGAAGGATGGCTCAGTCGTCATAGGCTCTGACTGATGTGGAGGCGGAATGTCAAGCTCGGGCCCTCTCTACTCAAAGTCCCTCTGAGGGTCCAACCCATCCTCCATCTCTCTGATCTCGTCCTCCTCCTCTACTCTGGGGTGTATCTGATCATGTCCCCGGGACTGTCGCTCGGCTTTCCTAACCCAGGAGCCATCGGGGGCCTTCTCAAGCTTCATGCGCCCCAGAGAATGCTCGTCATACATGTCATAGATGCTAGGTGACCCAAACTCTATCTCTCTACTCAAGTCTACCCCAGCATCCTTGAAGACACGAGTGAGGAAGAGGCCGTAGGGAAGCACTGGTGTGGTGCTCTCACAGCAGGACATCATATGCCTCATCATCACATATCCTACGTGTATCTGCCTCCCGGTGAGAAGTGAGTCGACAAGAAAGGCCTCATAGTAGGAGACCTCGTCCCGATGTCCTCCCCGTGGTAATAGGATGGAGCAGATCTTATGGTGAAGGACTCGGCTAGGCACGGTCAAGCTATGTGCTGAAGGTTTGCCCATCCCATGGGCATCTGCAAGTCCGCACAGCCTCTGAATGGCCTCTCTAGGCTCGAACCCTGGGATAGTAGGCCATGCCTTGGCCTCATATACTCGGAGACCAATAGGGGGAATGTCAAGGATGCGGCAGATGCTCTCCGGACTCAGCTCAATCTCAACTCCTCGGACAGTGGTCCTAATCGGTCCTCCAAGTCCATAGGTCATCCTGGAGTAGAATGCACGCACTAAGGTCGGAAAAATAGGCTAAAAAACCGTCACAACTGGCAGCCATCCCATCCTGACGAAGAGTCCCTCAAACCTGAGGCTCTGAAGTTGGGAGAAATTGATGTTTCTCCCTGGAACCACCTTTCTCTTGGCGAAATGCGTCTTGTACCTTTGATAATCCTCAACTGAGCCGAAGAGGGCGGTGATTACTACCAAAAAGTGCTATTTTATAGACCTAATTATAATGGTTTTAAGCACCTTTGAGTAGTAATCATATTCATTTAACCCAATTAATTCATTAAGGTCCTTAGTAATTGGTTTTAACCATTTTGTGGCAAGTTTACATGTTTTTATCAGCTTATGAATCAATTCAAGCATGCCAAATGATGGAGGAGCTACTTGGACAAGTTAAAGCAAGGATTTTGGACGTTTACAGGCTTGAATTTCAAGTGGAAACACGAGCACAAGCAATGGGAACACCATTTCGCAAGGGGAGGCAATTCACCTAGCAGCTACAGTCTTCTTTCGCACTTTTGGAGCACTTCCTGAAGTCCATTTTCTACATGCTATATACCATTTCAAAGCTCAGGAAGTCAAGAATCCAATGCTTCAAACCATGTATGATTTGGAGCTGAAATGAGGAATATATGGCCTTCGGAAGACAACTGCATCAAGCCATGGGAACACCATTTCGCAAGGAGATTTTCTTCATGGTGCGAAATGTAGCCATTTCGCACCATGAAGAACCACCTTGCGAAATTTCGCATGGTGAATTTTCACCTTGCGAAATTTGGACCCTTCATCTTTCCCCTTGCCAAATTTCCTTTGTTTCTCCACGCACGCATCACTGACTTCCTAGATATTTTTAGCTTGATATTTTCTCGTGTAAATTCCTTTTGTAACCTTGTATTCAGCCGACATAAGGCTTTATCTTGTAATTTTGCTATATATAGAGGTGCACAACGCCTCCAAAGGGGGAATTTATTGGGAGATCGATCCTCTGTACATTAACTTAGAAATATATAAAGCTCTGTTTTTCTCTCTTCTTCGATTCTTCCCCATTTCTATTTTCTTAGTAGCCAAACAGCCTCTGAGGACTTTTCCTCAGAGGATGATTGGCTAAAACCTTTTAAGTTTCTCAAAGTATGGATGTTATGTGATGGCTTGGATGCAATCCCATGGAAATTTCTCACACCTGGAAGGTAAGGTAGTGGTTTTTCATTAATGGTTCATTAATGCAAAGTTTGGTTTTTATTTCCTTTGGACAACTTCCAACGGCCAATACTTGATAAGCTTTTGGATTTCTATCCATTAGTTATCTCCTACGAGCTATTGGAAGGTGAGGTTTTCAATTCCAAGTTTTGCATTAATCCGTTAGAACCAATTTCAATGGCCATTGAAAGGTGAGTTTATCACCTGGAATGACTTTGAGTTGCCAATATTTGGTAAGCTTTTAGCTTTAGACTATTAGTTATCTCTTACGAGCCATTCAAAGGAAGTCTAAGGTGAATAACCATTGATGAAATTCACTACCATATGTTTTGCCATTTTAAAGGATTAAAACTTGATTTGCTAAATCCATACCGGTTCGGGAAGCAAGCATCACCATAGTTGCAACCCCAACGCGAGGAGCCTATCCTGAGATTTCCAATTTGCATAAGAGCTAGAGCATAGCTATCCTATCTTTGAGAAACTTGTTTTTACACCCTTTCATTTTAGTCTTTAATGTTAGCTTAAATTAGTTTAAATCTTTCTAAAACATTTACATCTTCTTTTAAAGCTAACATCCATAAGAAAATCACCTATTTTCCTAATTTGAATATCACTCGTGTTTGCGAAAACCCTTCCCAGTGAACGATCCTAGAACCACTATGCTATAGTAGTTTGGCTACTTTAGTAATAGTATTTAAGGTATAAATTTTGTTGATACGCCTTTAAAGCTAAGCTACCATGAGTCGCATCATTGACCGTCGACCGGTTTGTCGGGACTGGGAATTTAAAAGGCCCCGCGCGTCAGTTTTTCTCACTATTCTCTGCTATTCCTTTAAGCCTCTTCATCTTCCCGCCTTCAGATACCAGATTGAGCTATTCCTTGGACCGATTTCAAGGCTTGAAGTGATTTTTGACTAGATTTTGAGGCTAGGGTTTCATCTCTGACGGCTTTGGACTTCGGATCTAGACGGGTTCCTCTCTGTTTGCGCGCCATCTTCTGGTTTTGCTCCTTTCCCGCACACCTAGGGCTTATTCGGGTTGGTCTTCTCTCTTTGTCTGCTCACTTCATTTCTCCGAGCTTATCTCCATTTTTGGATTTTGGATGGCTCCTCGAAGGGAGACGGGTACTTCCAGGGCTCAGGGCAAGCGCCCTGTTGAGCCCTCTCAGCAGCCTGAGTAGACCGAGGCTCACCGAAAGGCGAGGTATGACACCGCCTGATGCGACTCTTGGTAGCTTAGCTTTAAAGGCGTATCAACAAAATTTATAACTTAAATACTATTACTAAAGTAGTCAAGCTACTATAGCATAGTGGTTCTAGGATCGTTCACTGGGAAGGGTTTTCGCAAACACAAGTGATATTCAAATTAGGAAAATATGTGATTTTCTTATGGATGTTAGCTTTAAAAGAAGATGAAAATGTTTTAGAGAGATTTAAACTAATCTAAGCTAACATTAAAGACTAAAATAAAAGGGTGTAAAAACAAGTTTCTCAAAGATAGGATAGCTATGCTCTGGCTCTTATGCAAATTGGAAATCTCAGGATAGGCTCCTCGCGTTGGGGTTGCAACTATGGTGATGCTTGCTTCCCGAACCGGTATGGATTTAGCAAATCAAGTTTTAATCCTTTAAAATGACAAAATAGATGGTAGTGCATTTCATCAATGGTTATTCACCTTAGACTTCCTTTGAATGGCTCGTAAGAGATAACTAATGGTCTAAAGCCAAAAGCTTACCAAATATTGGCAACTCAAAGTCATTCTAGGTGATAAACTCACCTTTCAATGGCCATTGAAATTGGTTCTAACGGATTAATGCAAAACTTGGAATTGAAAACCTCACCTTCCAATAGCTCGTAGGAGATAACTAATGGATAGAAATCCAAAAGCTTATCAAGTATTGGCCGTTGGAAGTTGTCCAAAGGAAATAAAAACCAAAATTTACATTAATGAACCATTAATGAAAAACGACTACCTTACCTTCCGGGTGCGAGAAATTTCCATGGGATTGCATCCAAGCCATCACATAACATCCATACTTTGAGAAACTTAAAGGTTTTAGCCAACCATCCTCTGAGGAAAAGTCCTCAGAGGCTGTTTGGCTACTAAGAAAATGAGAAAGAAAAGAGAAAAGAAGGAAAACAGAGCTTTATATAATTCTAATTTAATCTACAAAGGATCGATCACCCCATCCGTCCATTTTCCAATCTCCTTTTTTGGAGGTGTTGTGCACCTCTATATATAGCAAAATTACAAGATAAAGCCTTATGATGGCTGAATACAAGGTTACAAAAGGAATTTACATGAGAAAATATCAAGCTAAAAATATCTCAAAAGTCGGTGGTGCGTGCGTGGAAAAACAGAGGAAATTCGGCATTTTCGCAATGTGCCTAAATCCTCCTTGCGAAATTTCGCAAGGAGAAATTCACCTTGCGAAATTTTCACAAGATTTGATGCAGTTGTCTTCCGAAGGCCATATCTTCCTCATTTCAGCTCCAAATTGTACACGGTTTGAAGCGTTGGATTCTTGACTTCCTGAGCTTTGAAATGGTATATAGCATGTAGAAAATGGACTTCGGGAAGTGCTCCAAAAGTTCGAAAGAAGACTGCAGTTGCTGTCCTCTGTTTTCCTCTTCACTTTGCTTGTTTTTCCTCTTTGCATTCTCTTTGCTTGTGCTCGTGTTTCCACTTGAAATTCAAGCCTGTAAACTTCCAAAATCCTTGCTTTAACTTGTCCAATTAGCTCCTCCATCATTTGGCATGCTTGAATTGATTCATAAGCTGATAAAAACATGTAAACTTGCCACAAAATGGTTAAAACCAATTACTAAGGACCTTAATGAATTAATTGGGTTAAATGAATATGATTACTACACAAAGGTGCTTAAAACCATTATAATTAGGTCTACAAAATAGCACTTTTTGGTAGTAATCACACCCCCCAACCGACTCATTGCTAGTCCCTTAGCAATGGAGGAGATAAAAACTAAGTAACTATAATAATATACATAAAAGGGATCATGCAAATCACTCCAAAAAATGATATGAGTGGCATGATGGACATCCATGGATCAATAAAGATGTGAAACTCAACCTATAATAAGAGTTGTCAAAGCATTCACTTGATCATAGAGTACAAAGAATGGATATTATGCAAGTTTAAGCATCAAAAGAATTTCCACTCTCAAAAGATCCAAATCAAATTCTTCCACTAAAAGCTAAGTGTTAATGAGATTAGCTTCCGGATATAGTATGGATAACTATCATCTCCCCCCAACCTAAGTCTTTCTTTAAGCTTAGCAAAATTAACTATCTCTTGATAGGCTAGGAACGCACCTCTTATTCACAATTCTTTTCACTTACTAAACTTAACCAATTCACCCATGTAACAAGTAGAGGATCGGTGACTCCCAACCAATAAAGGCTTAGGGCACCAGGCTTTAAAGGCTTTTGCCACCCCTTCGGACCATGCTCAGGTTTCAAGGCAAGCAAAGAAGTTTATTCTATTTTTTTTTTCTTTTTCTTTTTCTTTTTCTTTTTCTTTTTTTCTATTTTTTTCAAAGACTCATTGGTCTTTATGAGGTGTCCCAACACTATTAAAGAGAGGTTAAAGGTGTCAAATTATGATTTCTCAAGCTTAAAGGGTGAGATAGTTTCACATCTTATAACCGGAATCTAATGTATGTGTGTGCGAATAGCTTAAGGTGGAAGAGATAAGTTTGCATGCAATGGGAGTTTCAACAATTCATCAACTTTTAGAAGAGCATAATACAAACTCTAAGACTCATGTAATCAAGTTGAAACTCGACTTCTCTCATTTAATTTTGAGAGTTAATCCTTAATATCCATGGAGTTTAAAGCAAAAATTTTAAAAATTTAAAAAAGTAGCTAATTTAACTAAGTATGATAAAAATTTAAACTAATACTTACTTCCTCATCTCTCCCCCCAACCGAGATGAACATTGTCCTCAATGTTTGAATCGAAAATAAGGAGGAAGGAAGTGGTACCTCATGTGATGTGGACTTGGAGTTGAGAAGGTTGAACCACCTATTTCAAAATTCAAAAATTGAATGAGAGAGGAATTTATACTAAATATTTACAAAAATGATGAGTGGGCCCCACTTTGAGCAGCTGAGGACAAGGCTCAAAGGGTCCATGCCATGATGGTATACTCATATAAGTTGCAATGGCATTTGAATGTAGCTTGCAGGGGTGTTAAAATTGGAGATTTTTGGCTTTGAAAACAATTTCGCAAGGTGAAATTCACCTTGCGAAATTTTCGCACTGGTTACTCTCCTTGCGAAATTTCGCAAGGAGAAATTCACCTTGCGAAATTTTCGCACTGGTTACTCTCCTTGCGAAAGTGCAATCCCGAGAGGTTGCATTTTGCATCTTGCCAAAATGTGCATTTCGCAATGTGAAATTCACCTTGCGAAATTTTCGCAATGTGAAATTCACCTTGCGAAAATTTTGCAACTCACTTGTTAAGTTGCGAAATGGGGTTTTAAGCTTGGACTTAGATATATTTCTCCCCTATTTCACCTTTTTCTCCACATTTGTGAGCTTGTGAGCTTTCGTACCTGCATGAACACTTCAAAACTCATCTTAAAAACATATTAAAACTAAATTAAAGCTAAGAATTCAAACTAAAAGATGCATAATTTTAAAAAAAACATAGAATTTAAATGAAGCTGATAGCATGTACCCCAAAAAGAAGATGAACTATTTAGCTCATCCTCACTCACACACCCACTTCATGCTGAAATCCCCCTGGATCCCAAACAAAATTGGCATCCTTCCCATTTGGTCCAAGGGAATTCGTTTCTCTTCTCTTCCCTGGAGAAGTGGATGCTTTAAAGGGTTCAAGTAACCCTTTATCATCTTGAACCTTATGATTTTCAATGAAAGGTTGGTCCATAGAGTTGTCATAGCAATCCCCCACCAAAATGTCGATCATCAACACTTTCCTTGATCTTTTTGCATTGGTTCCTTGAAGGTTATGGTGGGGTTGAAGAGGAAGCTTCCTTTTCCCCCTTGCTATGTCGAGATTGGTGAGCTTCTCAATGGAGTCTTGAATTTTTTCTATCCTTAGTGATAGATCATTATAAACCTCCTCCATTCTTACATTTATTGAACTCTCCAAATTATCAATCTTTTCATTAAGATGAGAGTTGATCTTTTGTTGCTCACCTACAAAGTCCTCCATGACTTTGCTTATCTTCAAAATGGCTTGCTCCAATGAAGATGTACTCATTGATGGTTGAGGTTGAGGTTGGGTTGTAAGGTTGGGATGTTTATTCCAACTTGAGGTGTAGGATCTTTGGTAACCGCGCATTTCTCTCATAGTTGGAATGGTAGGGCACTCCCCTACCGTATGCTCATATGAATCATCTCCATTCAAAGCATACTTACTACCCCATTGGCTTTGTTGAACTTGCCTTTTCCCCAATTCAATCCGATCCCTCATGGATAGGTATGCGAATTTGTCATTCGGTTGATGTTGAGGTTGGCTTGTAAGGTTGGGATGGTTTACATACTCAAATGAAGTTGGCATGGCTTGTGGTTGTGCTTCAGTATGCACATTTCTCAATTCAAACTCTTCTATCGTTCTAGCCATAGATACTAGCTTTGCCTTCATGCTCATGTCTTCATTCAAAGCATCCTTACTACCCCATTGGCTTTGTTGAACCTGCCTTTTCCCTAATTCAATCCGATCCCTCATGGATAAATATGCAACTTTGTCCTTCTCATGATCATAATGAGAGCTTTGATCTTCATGTGGAATTTCCATTTCTAAAAAATGATATTCAACTAAGGCTCTTTCCTTCAACTTGTACCAGGGTTCCTTCTTGGTCTCGAATCCAACAAGGAATGCACAAATTGAAATTAAAACAAAAATAAAAGAAAAGAGAATAAAAAATTTAACTAAATAAAAACTAAACTAAAAAAAAATTAGAAGAAAACTCACCAAACTTGTGATGAAGATCACAAGTTACCCTTAATGGTTGCTTCACTGTGCTTGTGGCACCTTCCCCGGCAACGACGCCATTTGATGCGACTCATGGTAGCTTAGCTTTAAAGGCGTATCAACAAAATTTATACCTTAAATACTATTACTAAAGTAGCCAAGCTACTATAGCATAGTGGTTCTAGGATCGTTCACTGGGAAGGGTTTTCGCAAACACGAGTGATATTCAAATTAGGAAAATAGGTGATTTTCTTATGGATGTTAGCTTTAAAAGAAGATGAAAATGTTTTAGAGAGATTTAAACTAATCTAAGCTAACATTAAAGACTAAAATAAAAGGGTGTAAAAACAAGTTTCTCAAAGATAGGATAGCTATGCTCTGGCTCTTATGCAAATTGGAAATCTCAGGATAGGCTCCTCGCGTTGGGGTTGCAACTATGGTGATGCTTGCTTCCCGAACCGGTATGGATTTAGCAAATCAAGTTTTAATCCTTTAAAATGACAAAATAGATGGTAGTGCATTTCATCAATGGTTATTCACCTTAGACTTCCTTTGAATGGCTCGTAAGAGATAACTAATGGTCTAAAGCCAAAAGCTTACCAAATATTGGCAACCCAAAGTCATTCTAGGTGATAAACTCACCTTTCAATGGCCATTGAAATTGGTTCTAACGGATTAATGCAAAACTTGGAATTGAAAACCTCACCTTCCAATAGCTCGTAGGAGATAACTAATGGATAGAAATCCAAAAGCTTATCAAGTATTGGCCGTTGGAAGTTGTCCAAAGGAAATAAAAACCAAATTTACATTAATGAACCATTAATGAAAAACGACTACCTTACCTTCCGGGTGCGAGAAATTTCCATGGGATTGCATCCAAGCCATCACATAACATCCATACTTTGAGAAACTTAAAGGTTTTAGCCAACCATCCTCTGAGGAAAAGTCCTCAGAGGCTGTTTGGCTACTAAGAAAATGAGAAAGAAAAGAGAAAAGAAGGAAAACAGAGCTTTATATAATTCTAATTTAATCTACAAAGGATCGATCACCCCATCCGTCCATTTTCCAATCTCCTTTTTGGAGGTGTTGTGCACCTCTATATATAGCAAAATTACAAGATAAAGCCTTATGATGGCTGAATACAAGGTTACAAAAGGAATTTACATGAGAAAATATCAAGCTAAAAATATCTCAAAAGTCGGTGGTGCGTGCGTGGAAAAACAGAGGAAATTCGGCATTTTCGCAATGTGCCTAAATCCTCCTTGCGAAATTTCGCAAGGAGAAATTCACCTTGCGAAATTTTCACAAGATTTGATGCAGTTGTCTTCCGAAGGCCATATCTTCCTCATTTCAGCTCCAAATTGTACACGGTTTGAAGCGTTGGATTCTTGACTTCCTGAGCTTTGAAATGGTATATAGCATGTAGAAAATGGACTTCGGGAAGTGCTCCAAAAGTTCGAAAGAAGACTGCAGCTGCTGTCCTCTGTTTTCCTCTTCACTTTGCTTGTTTTTCCTCTTTGCATTCTCTTTGCTTGTGCTCGTGTTTCCACTTGAAATTCAAGCCTGTAAACTTCCAAAATCCTTGCTTTAACTTGTCCAATTAGCTCCTCCATCATTTGGCATGCTTGAATTGATTCATAAGCTGATAAAAACATGTAAACTTGCCACAAAATGGTTAAAACCAATTACTAAGGACCTTAATGAATTAATTGGGTTAAATGAATATGATTACTACACAAAGGTGCTTAAAACCATTATAATTAGGTCTACAAAATAGCACTTTTTGGTAGTAATCAGTCAACGGTCTCATTTTCCAATTTTTCTTGCATTTTCTTGTCTTGTGATCCCCCCCCTGCCATTTTCAGTAGAAATCCCCAATTTTTGATGTCCAATGCCACTAGAATTTGTATTTTTGGTCAAAAATTGGCCTATTTCCTAAGGGATTGCTATATGATGCGTATGAGATGAAATTTATGCAATCATAATGCATTTCCAACAAGAATTCATTATGCAAACATCAAATCAAAGAGAGATAACCCCTAGTTGTCTTCTAATATCGGAGAATTGTTCTTCACTTAGAGGTTTTGTAAAAATATCGGCAAGTTGATCTTTTGTGCTTACAAATTCAAGTGTAATGTCACCCTTTTGTGCATGATCTCTAAGAAAATGATGTCTAATTTCTATATGCTTGGTCCTAGAGTGTTGCATGGGATTTTTTGAAATATTTATGGCACTAGTGTTATCACATTTGATAGGAACATGCTCAAAAGACAAGTTAAAATCACTAAGTGTTTGTTTCATCCAAAGGATTTGTGCACAACACAAACCGACTGCTATGTATTCGGCTTCCGCCGTTGACAAAGCTATCGAATTTTGCTTCTTACTATGCCATGAGACAAGTGAGTGTCCTAAGAAATGACAAGTGCCACTAGTGCTCTTTCTTTCAACTCTACAACCGGCAAAATCGGCATCCGAGAAACCAATCAATTCAAAATTATCACCCTTAGGATACCACAAACCAATATTCATTGTCTCTTTTAAATATCTAAGAATTCTTTTAACGGCACTTAAGTGAGATTCTTTAGATTGAAATCTAGCACACAAGCATACACTATACATGATATCGGGTCTACTAGCGGTCAAATAAAGCAAGGATCCTATCATGCCTCTATACATAGTTGAGTCAATAGATTTACCTTTTTCATCCATGTCAAGCTTGATGGATGAGCTCATTGGAGTTTTCATTACCTTGGCTTCTTCCATGTTGAACCTCTTGAGAAGATCCTTTATATACTTTGCTTGATTGATGAAGGTTCCTTCCTTTAGTTGCTTGATTTGAAGTCCAAGGAAGAAATTGAGTTCTCCCATCATGCTCATTTCAAACTCACTATGCATACACTTAGAGAAATCTTCACAAAGAGAGTCATTAGTAGCTCCAAAAATAATATCATCAACATATATTTGAACTAGGAGCATATCATTTTCTTTGGTTTTTATGAAAAGAGTTGTGTCAATTTTTCCCATTTTAAAACCCTTTTTCAAAAGAAATTTACTAAGCCTTTCATACCAAGCTCTAGGTGCTTGTTTCAAACCATAAAGTGCCTTTTTAAGTTTAAAAACATGGTTTGGAAAGTTAAAGCTTTGAAAACCGGGTGGTTGTTCAACATATACTTCCTCATTTATGAAACCATTTAGAAAAGCACTTTTCACATCCATTTGATATAGAATAAAGTTTTTGAAACATGCAAAAGCAAGCAACATTCTAATTGCTTCCATTCTAGCTACGGGGGCAAAAGTCTCTTCATAGTCTATTCCTTCTTCTTGATTATACCCTTGGGCTACCAATCTTGCCTTATTTCTTACTATGATGCCATTTTCATCCATTTTGTTTCTAAAGACCCATTTGGTTCCAATGACACTTTGATTTGAAGGTCTTGGTACTAGTTCCCATACTTCACTTCTTTCAAATTGATTTAATTCTTCTTGCATAGGAATCATCCAATTTTCATCAACTATAGCATCTTTTATGTTTTTAGGTTCGATTTGAGAGATGAATGCAAGATTATTACAAATATTTCTAAGGGATGATCTCGTTCTTACCCCACTTGATGGATTACCAATGATTTGATCTTGTGGATGATTGATGACAAACTTCCAATCTTTGGAAGGTCTTGGCTTGATTCACCTTGCACTTGTTGAGGAGGAGGTAGTGCCAAAGGTGATTCTTCTTTCTTGGGATCCTCTCCACTTTCTTCTTGTTGTCTTTTGTCTTCAATTTGCAATTTTCCCATGGAGGTCTCCAATCCTAAATCATCATCAAAACTTTCTCTTTCTTGAAGAGAATTGTTAGATTCATCAAAAATGACATGGATGGACTCTTCTACAACCATGGTTCTTTTATTGAAAACTCTAAAAGCTTTACTTGAAGTTGAGTAGCCAAGAAAAATTCCAACATCGGATTTTGCATCAAATTTTCCAAGATTATCTTTGGTGTTTAATATAAAACATTTGCACCCATAGACTTTGAAATAGCTAATGTTGGGTTTCTTGTTTTTCCAAAGCTCATAGGAAGTTTTCTTAAGAATGGGCCTCAACAATATTCTATTTAAAACATAGCAAGAAGTGTTTACCGCTTCGGCCCAAAAATACTTTGGCAAATTGTTTTCATTTAGCATGGTTCTAGCTATTTCTTGAAGAGTTCTATTTTTCCTTTCAACTACCCCATTTTGTTGAGGAGTTCTAGGAGCCGAAAAATTGTGATTGATACCATGCTTATTGCAATATTCCTCAAAGTCAAAATTCTCAAATTTTCTCCCATGATCACTTCTAATGCAAGTGATTGAAAAGCCTTTTTCATTTTGAACCTTGTTACAAAATTTTGAAAACTCATAAAAAGCTTCACTCTTTTGACTTAAAAACAAGACCCATGTGTATCTAGAGAAATCATCCACAATGACATAAGCATAAGATTTTCCTCCTAGACTAGGTGTCCTAGAAGGACCAAATAAATCCATGTGTAGCAATTCAAGAGGTCTAGATGTTGAGATGAAATTTTTGTTTTTAAAAGAGTTTTTGATTTGCTTTCCCATTTGACAAGCTTCACAAATTTTGTCTTTTTGAAAATTAATTTTGGGAAGGCCTCTAACGAGTTCATCTTTGTTGAGTTGGGAAATGAGGTCCATGTAAGCATGTCCCAACCTCCTATGCCACAACCAACTTTGATCATGCATGCTTGAAAAACATCTATCATGGCCATCATATTTTGAAATATTTATAGCATATACATTTTCACATCTATGGCCCATGAAGATGGTTTTGTCATTTTGAATATCCTTGATGATACAATGAGATGCTTCAAAAATTACTTTAAAACCTTTGTCACAAAGTTGACTAATGCTCAAAAGATTGTGTTTTAAACCATCTACTAATAAAACACTTTCAATAAGGGAGGATGTACCATTACCTATGTTACCTTGACCAATGATTCTTCCTTTTGCATTGTCTCCAAAGGTGACATATCCTCCTTTTCTCTTTGTAAGGAAGGCAACCTTGGATTCATCCCCGGTCATGTGTCTTGAGCACCCACTATCCAAGAACCACTTATCCTCCTTTGAGCCCTACAAAATAGAATTCAAGTTGGTTTAGGTACCCATGTCTTTTTGGGTCCTTGAGGGTTAGTGACTTTGAATTTTTCAACCCAAACCTTTTTAACCTTAGCATTTGAATTCTTTTGAGCACCATTTCTTAAGGGACATGTACTACTAATGTGCCATCCTCTTCCACAAAAGTCACAAATAGTGGAAGGACATTCACTTGAGGATTCTTTTACAAAATAGTTTTTAAAATACTTTTGGTTCTTTGAAGATTTGAATTCTAGTCCTTGTTTGTCAAAAACACATTTTTGGCTTGCTAAGATCATTTCAAAGGACTTTTGTCCACAAGAGAAAATTGAAAGAGAGGAGGTCAACCATTCATTTTTCTTTTTCAAAATTTTATTTTCATTTCTTAAAATCTCATTCTCTTTTTCAAGATGAGTTTTAGAGATTTCATCAATCGAAAACTTTTCTTTCACTTCCTCAAGTTCTTTTTCAAGTTCTTGAATTCTCTTTTTAAGAGAAATATTTTTTAAACTAAGTTTTTCAAAATCCTCATATAGTTCTTCAAAAATAGCATGCATATCTTCATCACTAGAGTTAGAGTTTACCTCATCAAGATCATCTATTGCCATGAAGCACATGTTTGCCACTTCTTTTTCCTTTTCTTCCTCGGAAGATTCTTCACTCTCACTCCAAGTGGCCATCATTGCCTTCTTCATTCTTCTCTTGGCTTCAATTTTGTAGAGAGGACAATCATATTTAATGTGTCCCGGCTTTTTGCATTTGAAGCATATCAAATCTCCTTTCTTTTCCCATTTTTCCTTGTCACCATGTGATGAGGATTCTCTTCTTGAGGGATTTCTTCTAGAGATAAACTTTTTCCCTCTAAACCTTTCACCTCTCATGTACTTGTTTAGCTTTCTTGTGATGAGAGCTAAATCATCATCTTCTTCACTTCAACATCTTCTTCTTCCTTGGTTGTAGCCTTGAGAGCTATGCTTTTCTTATTTTTGTCTTCACTTTCTTGTAGTTGCTTTGTCAATTTGATTTCATAGGTCATTAATGACCCTAAGAGTTCTTCCATAGGTAGCTTGGTCAAATCTTTAGCTTCTTGAATAGCGGTGACCTTTGTATGCCACTTTGAGGGGAGAGACCTCAATATCTTCATCACCTTTTCAGATTCATTTATGACCCTTCCCAATGCTTCAAGGCCATTGACAATTTCAGTGAACCTAGTGATCATCTCAACAATAGTTTCAGTTTCTTTCATTGAAAACAATTCATAGTTATGGACAAGTATATTAATTTTTGACTCTTTCACTTGATTAGTTCCTTCATGAGTTATTTCAAGCAATCTCCAAATTTCCTTAGCAGATTTACATTGGCATATTCTATTATATTCATTCCTATTCATAGCACATTGCAAAGTATAAACAGCTTTAGCATTTAATTGAAAATTTCTTCTATCAAGCTCATTCCATTCTTTCTTGGGTTTTAGAACCAAAACTCCATCAACTAATTTAGTGGGAAAAGTTGAGCCATCTTCATTGACATCCCATACATCTAAATCAGTTGATTGTAAGAACCAAGTCATTCTAGCTTTCCAATAGGGATAGTCGGTTCTCGTAAAGAATGGAGCTCTATGTTTTGAACAATTTTCAATTTGAGATGAGCTTGATGGAATAACCATTTTCCTCTTAGACGATTAAGTCTTAAGCAAGAGGTCTAGCTCTGATACCAATTGATAAAACAAAGGCTATGAATAATTAAGGAAAATACCCAAAAGAGGGGGTGAATTGGGTTTTTCAAAATCTTTTTCCACACAATAATATATGCACAAAATAAATAAAGGAAAGAGATAAAGTTAGAGAATTCAAACTCGGGTTTATAGTGGTTCAGCCCTTCCTTGCATACGTCCACTCTCCTCAATCTCCTAACCGAGTGAGGGTTCCACTAACTTGAAGCTTCAATCAAGCTTTCAATCGTCTTACACTTGGATTTCGACTCCAATGGGCTCTCACACAATCTCTTCAAGATTTGAACCACTTGAAGGCTTTCACACTCAGTTTACACAAGGATGAAACTCTCAACCTAGCTTAAGAATGGCTCAAGTACAAAAGAAAGCTAGGATGAATTGCAAGAGTGCACTAAGAATATGCAAGTGATGGTTTGATGCACTTAGAAAGAAAAAGAAAGCTTTTTGATCAAGAACAGGTAGGTAGGTTTTGAATGCAATTGTTCTCTTACTCATAAATGAAGAAGAGCTCTCAATTTATAGGTTTCTAAGCTCGGGAGACAAAAACAGCAGAAAAGTAGCCTCGACCGGACGAGCAAAGGGTCGACCGGATCACTAGCCGTTGGTGCATTTAATGCATGGCAGGTTACCGTTGCCTCGACCAGACATCGACCGGACCTCGACCGGACAAGGGTGAGGCTCGACCGGGAAGAGAAAGCTACTGGGAGAGAGAGAAAGTTTTTGTGTCTCCCTCGACCGGACAAGGGAAACCGGTCGACTGGTTTCCCAACCGGTTGAGCCGGTTGGCCATAGCCACGACCGGTTGAGCCTTTTGGCCCCGAAAACCTATCATTTTTGATTTATTTCTTTTCCAATACTTAGGAAAAGTCTTTAGGTGAGTTAATATGCCAATTTTGAATCAATTTGCCTAAGGTATATTTGATAAAACTCGTGTTTTAAAGAAAATCAAGTTTTAGAGAATAAACCGAGTTTTCTAAGATGCATGAAAAGGTATGAACATCCTAAGTGCACTCATGCTATCATCTTACATTCATTTCCTATGATTACAAATCTTCCAAATGATCTCGATCCCGTATTCGTTTGTTCATTGATGAATTTTTGAGATTAAGCCTGAGATTCTTAACAGTTTAAAACAATTAGTCACTTAACCATGGTTTGTTATCATCAAAACCTGATTAGAAGAACCCTTGGGCTAACACTTGCATTTTTACCAAAACACTCTTATGCACACTTATGAATTACATAAAATATCCTTAAAACATACCACCATGAACTAGAAGCTTGAGCGGGGACCATTGGGACATAGAAAAATACTGGTTCCCTCAAAATTCCTTTTTGAAGTTGACTGAACACCCCATTAAAAAGACTTATCTTCACTTCAATATCCTATGAAATTACAATGAGCTAAAGCTCAAGTTTGTAACCTACTATTCATTGCATGCAAACTTCTCATAAACTAGTATCCATAATCTAATAATGTAGTTTATCAACCTATCAAGATTATCTCTCCAATACTTGAGTTACAAATCCTCATATTATGTGATCAACTGACATACTCTAGCTCATAAAGTGTATATGTCAAATTCCACTTAAGGAATTATTGTGGTTACAAATTTCCTGATCACATGTCCTTTGGATCACCTAAGGGGACATGTTGTCTCAATCCATGAGATATCATGGTGCTTGTATTGAGAATACCTATTGTTACTAACCTCTATCAATGGTGACCTAATGCACAGGGATATATAACCACATTAGGGTTTCACTTATAGGTTAAAGGCTCTTATTGATTTCATTATAGGCTTAATATCATCTTAAGGTTGAGAATCTATGCGACATAGTATCTTAGTGAATCATGGCATCTTGAAAGCCTTATCTCATGATTCATCATAGGTCTTATCCAATGTGTAACCATACAAATTAGTGCACTCACCATGGGAACCCCATTTTGAAGGCTATGACATACTATATCTCCAATTAGGAGGTAGTGACTATAGTTTTTACTAGATTGCCTAAATTTATGAATCGACTATGAATAAATTATCATCTTGCAAGGAACCCATAACTTGTATTTGTTGTGCAACTCATAATGCATAAAAGTCATCTACAATGTAAGTGATATGGGTTGAATGCTCAAATGAATATGAGTGCAAAGATGGATAGAAAATTGGAAACTCATGTTTAACTTTTTTACATCATGTCTTGATTTTAAGGACCCTATCCCAGTAAGTGCACTAGTGTGTATGGTTACATATTGGATATGACCTAAGGTGAATCATAACATAAAGTTGTTAATTGTTATGATTCACCAAACTACTATACTATATGAACTCTTAACCTTGATAGAATATTGAGTCTGCGCCAAAATCAATAGGAGACTTGGACTTATTAGTAAGACCCTAAAATAGTTGCATATCCCCATGGATTGAGTTATTGTTGATGAAGGTTGGTGTCAATAGGTATTGTCAATAAAACATTATGATATCTCATAGGATTGAGACAGTGTGTCCCTTAGGATGATCCAAATGACATGTGATCTAGAAGACTATGACCATAACATTCCCTTTAGTAGAAATTTGACATATACTCCTTGGAGTTATAATATGTTAATTGATCACATAATAGGTGAGATCTATAACTTAAGGATTGGAGAGGTATTCTTGATAGGTGACAACACTACCTTGTTAGATTATGAACACTAGTTAATGGAGAATCTATATTTAATGGATAATAGGTCATGGACCCAAGCTTTGTCTTGTTATTATTTACATAGGGTACTAGAGTATAGTTGATGCTTTATAGTGGGATGTTGAATCAACTTTAAAATTGGATTCTAAGGGAACTAATATTATCTTATGGGTCCTAGTGGTCATTGCTTGAGCTTATATACCTTGATGACACAATTTGTAAGGGTTGGATAAGATCTAGGTTTACTTATGTGCTTAAAGACGTTCTAGTGATTTTACAAGGTCGCACATGAATTAGTGAATAACATCTTTGGATTGGTCTAATTGATTAATTTGACAGTCCTGGTAGGTTAATTAACCAATTAATACCATTTTTGGGCTAGATTAAGTGACACAAGTCCTTAATTGGCTTAAGTCACTTAAGTCTAGTGGGGAACCCTATAAATACTCCCTTAGGGGTTAAAGTTTTTAGAGATTTTTTAGTTGTCTTCCACCATTTAGAGAGAAAGGAGAAAACTTTAGCCTCCAGTCTCTTAAAAACCCCATTGTTTGAGTGTTAAGGATTGAGGTAGAGTCACTGGGTGGGGGGGAAGAGGAGGGGAGATCGTGGGTCTTTAAGATTTCTGACAACTACAAATTGATTCTTTACCGCACGGATTTGATTTGGGAACCACCAAATCTTCAATAATGTTTTTTTAAACACTATTTTAGATCCTGTTTATGTTAAAAATTGAATTCTTGATTATGTGCTAGGATCTAATTGACCTAGGGAGTTTTCATTCACCTAACTTGAGCTTGGGATTGGGAATGGAGAGATTTGGGTTTCCTGACATAAAACCCCTTAGAGGCTTAGGGTTTAAACTTTTTTCCATTCTATTTTTTAGAGAGCCACTAAAAAAAAGCCATAAACACCCTCAATAAAGAAGAGAAAAACCTACACTTTTCTCATGCCTAGACCTATGTAAGGAGAGATGGGTAAAATAACATTAGGTAGACGAGTTCTATGAAGTTTTCAACATTTTTACCAGCTTGGAATTGATCTTAGAACATTTAGATCATAAGGTTTGAGTTTCTATCCCTAGATCTATGTTCACTATTGGTTTTTGATGCCATATATTTATGTTGCAATAAATCTAGAGAAATTTGGGATAAGTGAATTTACCATATATGATATAGGGTTAAAGAACATAACAATCTAAAGTTCCCAATGGTTGACTTAACTATTGAGATTGAGCATTTGAAAGTATAACACGATGTAACAGGTTGAAATTAATTTATTTATGTTTTTTTGTTTCCTTTTATCATCCCATTTGTATTAATTAGTCATTTGAGTATACACATAGATATCATTTGCATTCTACATGACTTGGGTGTATTAAGAGTTGCACAAAGGATACAAGTCATGGGTTCCTTACAAGATGATAAGTTGTTTATAGTTGATTCATGGATTTAGACAATCTAATAGAGATTGTAGTGCACTACCTTCTAATTGGAAGAATCACTTGTCTTGGCTGTTGGGATGCATTTCTTGTGGTGAGTGCACTTGTGCGTATAGTTACACATTGACTAGGACCTATGATGAATCATGATGTAAAACTATTTATTATCATGATTCACCAATCTACTATGATGCATAGACTCTTAACCTTGAGAGGATATTAAACCTGTACTAGAATCGATAGGACACTTTGACCTATGAGTGAAAACCTAATGATTAGGATAAAACCTTTAAAAACACGATATTTGAAATTCATTATTTATTTAATGATATATCAATTTCACTTTTATCTATCCTTATTCCATGTATTTTACTTTATGAGCATTTCGCCTAGCATCTCTTGCATTATACATGATTGGGGTACAGATGGAGGTGTATGACAAATCCAAGTCTTGGATTGCTTGCAAGTAGATATTTTTTTTACAATTGATTTGTAGACTTAGGAAATCAATTTGAGCTTGTAGTACTCCACCTCCTAATTGGAGGAATGATTGATCTTGGTCATCGGGATGGTTTCCATGGTGAATGCATTAATGTGTATGGTTATACATTGGACATAACCTACAATGAGTTATAACATAAGACTATTGAGTAATCATGACTTCACCAAATTTCTATAGTATAGTTTCTTTCAACATCAAGAAACTAGGAGAGAATTGTTTGAGTGAAAAAATGGTATTCCATTGATTATAAGAATGACACACACACACACACACACACACACACACACACACACACACACACACACACACACACACACACACACACACACACACACACACACACACACACACACACTATGTATAGGTTATACAAGAAACTAAAAAAGGAACATAATAATTATACAACCAACTTTCCTAATTTACAAAGTTGACTAGGCCTATATTTAAACATAAAATACAACCAAGTAATCCCTATAGATCAACAATAAATCTGAGCCGAATATTCTATTTTCTAACAATCCCCCTTAAGTTGGTTTGAAGATATCTTTTATAGCTAGCTTGCTCATTAACTTCTCAAATTGTTTCTTAGACATTCCATTTGTAAGAACATCTATAATCTATTCATCAGTTGGTGTATAAGTTATACAAATTCTGTTTGTTTACTATTTTCTCTTTGATGAAGTGATTGTTTACTTCAACATGCTTAGTTTTGTCATGAAGAACATGATTATGTGCTATTGAGATTTCTGTTTTGTTATCAGAGTATGCCTTCATTAGAGAGGGACTTAAGATCTTCAGTTCATCTAAGATTTTCTTAATCTACAACACATCACAAATTTCATGGGCAATTGATCTAAATTCGGCTTCAACATTGCTTCTAGCCACTACATTTTGCTTTTTACTACACCAAGTAACAAGGCTTCTTCCAACAAAAGTATAGTAGCCAGAGGTTGACTTTTTATTGGTTATACTTCCAATCCAATCAATATTTGTATATACTTCAATTAGTAGGTGATCGTGCTTTTCAAATAGTAAGCCTTTTCTTGGTAATCCTTTTAAGTACCTTAGGATTCTACACACCACCTCGAAGTGTTTTGGACTTGGTAAATGCATAAATTTGCTTACCATGGTCACTACAAAAGATATATCTGGGTGGGTATGTGATAGATAAATCAATTTTCCCACCAACCTTTGAAATTGTTCCCTATTCTTTACATCTTCAGGTTTAGTAGATTAAAGCTTCAAATTAGGCTTATCTGGTGTCTTTGCTACCTTGCAATCGAGTAAACCTATCTCTCTAAGAAGATCTAACACATATTTTCATTGACAAACAAAGACTCCATTTTTAGACCAAGCAAACTCCATTCCAAGAAAATACTTTAAAGCTTCCAAGTCTTTGATTTCAAAGTTATCAACAATAACTCTTTTGAGTCTTTTGAGCTCAACATGATCATCATATGTTAACATTATATCATCAACATAAATAATCAAAATAACAATCTTTCCTTTTTTTGAGTGTTTATAGAACATAGCGTGATTTGCTTGACTTTGTGTATATTTGTGGCCTTTTACAGCTTTTCCAAATTGCCCAAACCATGCTCTGAGAGATTGAGGCTATACAAGGATTTTTTTTTTTAATCTACACACTTTCCCTTCACTAAGATGTTTTTCACAGCCTGGTGGTAAGCTCATAAAGACTTCTTCTTCCAAGTTCTCATTTAAGAATGAGTTTTTAACATCTAATTGGTGTAAGGGCCAATAAGGACTAATGCTAAGGATAGCAAGACATAGATTGAATTAAACTTTGTGACTTGAGCAAAAGTCTCCTAGTAATCAATACCATGAGTCTATGTAAATCCTTTTGCCACTAAACATGCCTTATACCTTTCTACACTTCCATAAGCCGTACATTTGACCATAAACACTCATTTGCATCCTACCATTTTCTTCTCCCTCAATAAGTTAACTATCTCCCATGTCCCATTTTTATTTTATTTTTTCAAAGCATTCATCTCTTCCAAAACTACTAATTGCCAATGTAGATTATCTAAGGCTTCCTGGATGGTTCTTAAGATAAACAAGTGAAACTTTTTACAGATAAAAGCTTTGTGAGACTTAAAAAGCCTATGATATGACACATATTTAGCAATGGATGTTTTGTTTAGGTTTGAACCCCCTTGCTAAGTGCTATAGGTACATCAAGATCGAAAATAGTAGGGGTGGAATTTGACAAATAAGGATCAGAGTTTCCTAAAGTAGTAGATGAACCATTGCTTGGAGACAATGGTTGGTCTTGTGTTAGAATTGTAGGCAAGTCTGTATTTTCATTTTTTTTTTATTTTTTATGAGTATCGTTTCTAGTGTAAACATAGAGCTCAAAGGAAAGATTATGTGATTCTACCTTAGTATTTCTCCCCTTGTTTGGGAGTCATTGAAGTTTGTTAATGCTAGGCTAGTTTTTCCATTTTTTTTGTTATTGTAACTACTAATTTCCTGACTATTATAAGTGAACAGATCAAGAACAGGTATGAGAAAGAAGGTATTGGGTAGATGAATAGTTGTTTCCCAAAATTGAGCTTCATTATTCTTTATCTGCCCTTGAAGACAGTTTAATCCAAAGTAAGACCGATTTTCATAAATGAGACATTTACAATCACAATTTTTTATTTTATTTTATAATTTGAGGATTATAAAACTCATATCCCTTTTTATTTCGTGAATAATTGATAAACATACATTTTTTTGCCTGAGGATCAAGTTTGGATTGAAGCCTACTAGGCATGGAACAAACATAGTGCACCTAAAAATTTTCTAAGGTAAGTTTAAGAAAAGTCAACATTCATAGAATAAAATTTTGAAACACTCTAAAGGTGTTCTATATTTTAAAACATGAGTAGACATTTTATTTATCAAATAAGATGTCTCAAAATAACATTTCCCTATAAATATTTTGATACATGCATTGAGAACATAATGGCATGTGCAACTTTAAGTAAATATCTGTTTTTTTTCTTAGCAATACCATTTTATTGAGGGATATTACTACAAGTAGATTGATGTTGAATCCCTTTTTACTATAAAAAATTTCCCAAAACTTGATTCAAGTAATCAGTTCCATTATCAAATCAAAGTATTCTTATTTTTGTTTGAAATTGGTTTTCCATCATAGTATATTTACCTAACATAGCCGAGTGTGGTCATCTATGAAAGTCACAAACCATTTTTTTCTAGTAGATGTGGTAATTTTTAAAGGATCCCAAACGTCGCTGTGAATTAAGTAAAATGGTCGAGGCATAATATGCTTTGAAACTGTAACTAGTAGGATGGCTCTTTGATAAATGAAAATTTTCACATTGAAAGAATACACAATCCATATTTTAAAATAAGATAGGAAATAGATACTTCAAATAAGAAAAACTAAGATGTCCTAATTTAAAATGCCAAATCATTATTTGTTCATGAACAAAGAGAGAACTAATACAAGTACTAAAGCCTTGATCTTGTTTATTTCAGAAGAAGTTTTCATCAAAATAGTAGAGACCATCCACCATTCTAGCACTGCCAATCACCATCCCCATGCTCAAGTCTTGAAATTCACAAAGAAAATAAAAAAATTAACACAAAAATTAGAATATTTAGAGAGTTGACTCACATATAAGATATTACATGCAAGATTAGGTACATGAAGCACAAATTTTAGGTGGTTTAATTTTTTTTTAATGGAACCTTTTCCTACAATAGATGAAAAATTTTAATACCTAATTCTAACTTTTTTTATCACCAAAACAAGGTGAATAACAATGAAATACATGAGAGAGATTTATCATGTGATCAAAAACACCTGAATTAATGATCCAAGATGTAGGACTAGAATGACAAAAGAAAGCACTTGAGTTGCTACCTGTTTGAGCTAGAGAAACATTAGGAATACCAAACTATGGATTGGGTTTTAGAAAATTTAGAAGTTAAGTCATATGCTCTTTACTAAAGGGACCAACATTAGTCTCATTTGTAGAGCAAATCGGTTTCTAGGCTCGTCGCTTTTCCAGTTGGTAGGTTTGTCATGAATATTCCAACATGTCTTACGTGTATGATAAGCTTTGTTGTAAAAATCACACAACATCCAAGGCTTGTCCTTAGCTTTGTGTTGGTTATTAAAAGTTCTACTTGCATTTACATTAGCAATGACTAGGATTTTTAATCAATGCCCTTACCCTATTTTTCCCGAGCATAACACTATGACAACTTTCCTCCATTTGAGTTTCAACAAATATCTCTTCGAGTGAAGGAAGATGACCATGGCCAATGATCCTGCCCCTTTATCAAATTCTACATTTAGGCCAACAAGAAATTTGTAGATTCAATCATTTTCTACCATCTTCTTATGGTGATTACAATCATCTGAAGATTTCTATTCATAGTCATTGCAAATATCTATATCTTGTCACAACCTTTTCAAAATATTGAAGTATTTGGTGACGTTTCCCCCTTGTCAAATTTCTTCAAGTTATAGTATTGAAGTATTAAAGTATTGTTGAGGTTATAATACATTTGGGAAATATTATCGTAGAGTTCCTTAGTAGTTGGATAACACATATAGTTAGAAGTGATGTTTCTTCATCCATTGAATTAATAAGCTAGGACATAACTATGGAATTTTCTACATCCCAAGTGGCATAAGTCGTATCCTTCAAATTAGGCACCTTTGTATCACTAGTTAAGTACCCAATCTTTCATTTCCCTTGAATATACATATGCACTCATTGAGACCAACTCAGAAAATTGTCTCCATTGAGGCGTATAGTGGTTATATGAACATAGTGCAAATTATAATTGAGGCCATAGTTTTTAGTAGGCTTTGAAGGAGGAGGGGTGAATTTAGATGAGACTTTAGCCATCGTGAGAGGCTAGGATTTCAATTTGAGAGGAGAAAAAATGTGCAGTTTATAAGGAATAAGTCCTAGTAATTTTTTCTGAATCCAAAAAAGAGTAAAAAAATAAAGTTCTTACTTTGATACCATATAAACAACAAAAAACTAGGAGAGAATTGTTTGAGTGACAAAAATGGTATTTCATTTATTACAAGAATGATATACACGATGTACACTAGTTATAGGCTTTACAAAGAACAAAATAATAAAAAATGAATGGAATAATTATACAACCAACTTTCCTAATTTACAGAGTTGACTAGGCTTATATTTAAACATAAAATACAACTAGGTAATCCTTAGAGATCAACAATAAATTTGAGTCAAATATTTTCATTTTCAATAGTCTCTCAACTTTAAGAGAATATTGAACTTGTGCCAAAGTTAACAAGGGATTTGGCCTACAGGTGAGATCCTAAAGTGATCATATATTTATTTCCTATGGATTGGGTCATTGTTGATAGAAGTCAATAGCAACAAGTACTTTCGATAGAGACACCATGATATCTTGTAGACTTGGAGATATTGTATCATCTTAGGTGATCCTAAGGATATGTGATCATAAAATTTGTAGGCTCGTAGTAATTACTTTAGTGGAATTTGATGTATGTTCATAGTGAGTTAGAGTATGTCATTTGATCACATAATAGGAGGATTTGTACGTCAAAGATGGTAAAGGTAGTCTTAAAAGGCTGAAGACTTTCATCTTGTTAGACTACAAATCACCAATTCATGGGGAGACTATATATAATGGCTAGTAAGTCACAGACTTAAACACTTAGTGTTTCTTTGTAATATGCATAAAGTATTAGAGTGTAATTGTCTCTGTATAGTGGGATATTGAGTCATTTTCAGAATTGGATTATGAGGGAGTCTGAATTGTCTTATGAGTCCTATTGATCCCCATTTGAACTCATATTTCCTTGGTAGCAAGGTTTATGAAGGTTGGATGAGTTGTTAGTTTACTTGTGTGTATCAACATTTTAATAATTATGCAAGATTACACATGGGTTTCTGGACTAGGCTAATTGATTAACTAGAACTTTGTTGGGTAATTAATCAATTAACAACCTTTTTATGCTAAATTAAAAGGACCTAAGCCCATAGTGGGCTCAAGCCACTGAAGCTCAATAGGAAGCTTATAAATACCCCTCTTAAGGGTTAGAGCTTTAGTCTAACTGCTTCTTTCCTCAGTTAAAAAGGAAAACCTTAGTCTTTATCTGATAGATTTCCACCATTTGTTTTCCTAGACTCAAAGAGGAGTCATTGAGTGGAAGACTACTATATTTACGAGATCATATGTAGTTTTGGAGCATTCTACATCGATAAGAATCAATTCGGGAGCATCTAGATTGTAGGCATGTGAGTAATATCTAGATTTTTGACATTTATTTTGGTTTTAAATTCCATATTTCTACTATGTAATTGTTGGGATTGAGCCTTGGAAAACATGGCATGATGTAACGGATAGAGATTTATTTATAAATTTATTTATTTATGTTTATTGTTTTCCTTTTATTATCCCATTTGCATTAATTGGTTGTTTGAGCATACATGCCCCACATCACTTGCATTGTACACGACTTGGGTGCATTAGGAGTTGTATGGAATATTACAGATATGGGTTCCTTGTAGAGTGATGTGTTATCCATAGTCAATTCATGGATTTAGGCAATCTATTTGAGATAGTATTGCACTACCTTCTAATTGGAGAGATGAATTGTCTTGGCCATTGTGATGACTTTCCCATGGTAAGTGCACTACTATAGGTGATGCACACTAGACAGGACCTATGATGATTCATGACATAAGACTATCAATTGTTATGATTCATGAAACTACTATACTGCATGGACTCTTAACCTTGAGAGGATATTGAGCTTGTGCCAAAGTCAATAGGAGGCTGTAACCTATGGGTGAGACCCTAAAATGGTCATATATCCCTATGGATTGTGTCATTGTTGATGGAGGTTGGTGGTAACAAGTATTCTCAATAGAGAAAACATGGTCTCTCATGGATTGAGATAGTGTATCCTGTTGGGTGATCCAAATGACATATGATCTAGACGAATATGGCCATAACATTTCATTTAATTGAAATTTGACATATGCTTCTTGGAGCTAGACTATGTCAATTGATCACATAATAAGTGGGATCTATAACTCAAGGATTGGAGAAGTAATTTTGATAAGTAATAACACTACCTTATTAGATTATAGATACCAAGTCATAGAGAGTCTGCATGTAGTGGATAGTAGGTCACGAACCCAAGCTTTGTCTCGTTGTTATTTACATGAAGTATTGGATTATAGTTGATTCTCTTTAGTGGAATGTTGAATCAAATTAAGAATTGGATTATGAAGGAGTCAATACTCCTATGAGTCCCAATGGTCCCCGTTCTAAGCTTATATACCATGATGACATGGTTTATGATGGTTGGATTGACTTTAGGTTCACTTTGTGTTTAAGGGTATTTTAGTAATTATGAAATATTATACATGGGATAGTGAACAAAGTTTGTGGATTAGACTAATTGATTAATTAGATGACCATGTGTTGTTAATTAATTAATTAGGACCCATTTTGGGCTAGATTAAGTGATCTAAGACTTAGTGGACTCAAGTTACTTAAAACTTAGTAAGGTAACCCTATAAATACCCCTTAGAGGTTAGGGTTTCCATAACTTTTTGGCAAGAACCGTCTTCCATCTCCAAAGAGAGAGAGAGCTTATGATTTATCTTTTTCAAAACTTACACTTTGGAGTGCCAATATCATAGTTCTAGTAATTGGGCGGGAGATCTTGGGTGTACGAGACTTCTGGATTCTTTGTTCTTCATATTCACCAAGCGGAATTGATTTCAGAACATCAAAATCAGAGGTAAAGTTTTTCTAATACCTTTTCTCTGGATCCTAGCTTTGTAAAAATGTTATTTTAGCTTATAGTGCATAGGATCTAGAGGCCTAGGGTAGTTTGCATCCACCTATATAATCCAGGGTATAAGATAAGTTGCTTCCAGTGTTCTAAATTTTTTTTTAAGCTCTCGAGCACAAGTGATAACAGATGTGCAGTACGGAAGGACAACAACATAAAAATAGCAATTTGGGATTTATTTAATAAATTAGGGTTTTTGTGTAACTAACCTTATTTTTGGTTGCAAATATAATTTTGGTAAATTTGGATTTTTTTTTATCTAAATCAGTTACCAATTTTATGCAACAGGATCCTTAAGGCCATGAAAAGTAATTTTGTTTATTTTATTGTTTATTTTATGCTTATTTTATTTAGCATGTGTTAAATAAATAATAAATTGGAAAAGTAATTTTGGATTTTTCTTAAGGAAAATAAATTTTCATGAGAACTTCTTTCCAATGTTATTTTTTCTTTTGAATTGGTTATTGTTGAAAGACATTGCTATTCCTTTTTGGATTATCCACTTTTTTTGGATAGGTGGTTCTCCAGGTTCTCTTCCTTGAGAGAAAGATAACCTCATCTATCATTGATTCTCTAGGCTATCTCTCTTGAGAAAAAAGGAAACCGTTTCGTGTATGGATAGTATAAGGATAGAGGAATAAAAGAATGGTTCGTTTGGCACAACAATCTTAGTTTTAAATGTAAATAACAGATTTGTAAAATCTCATGATAGAGAATTTATTTTAAGAAAGGTTACCATAATTACTAAAAGTTTTTTTTTTTTTTTCAAAAGATTAAGTAGGAGAGAGGCCTTAGCAAAGACCAAGGCCTCTATTATCAAGCCCATCTTGATTTGAGTTCATCACCACCCCCACTTGTGGGGTGGGCCCTAGGATTTGAGGAATATAGACTCTCCTTAAGGATAAGACTAAACATGTTTATAGTGGGAGCAACCACCTTACCAGTGGGGTTCCTTTCTTGGTGACATTGATAGTTTAAGAATAATGGTTATACACTTAAAATGTCATATGGAGTGGTTGAATTGCCCACGGTGGTCCTATTTGCATAGTCCATAAGCCAAATAAAAGGTATGTTGATTTTTTTTTTTTTTTTTTTATATACTTTTATGGTTAAGGAATGAGATCAATATGAGAGGGTCTCAACTAGTAATAAGGTCATGACCTGCCCACCATAGGCTTGATTCTTACGATACTAGGATACCTTACAAAAAGATATATAGTTTGAGAGTATTACATTTTTGCTAAATTAATTGCCAACTTGTTGTGCATGCTTAATTAATTATATATGGTTTTATTTTTGTTACAAATATAATGTCTTATAATCTGATTAATCTCATTCTCACTACTAATAAGTTAACCAAGCCAAACTATGTGGATTAGAAAAAGAATTTAGACATAATACTCATTTGGACATAACATTCATTCATTTTTTTTTATAATAAACAAGTTTTTATAAAATTAAATAATTCATGTATATGCTAAGGATTATTAATAGATAGTCTTTATTGTGTTTCTCCATTATCCGTTTTTCTAAACAATGAGAGTTATCATATCTCATAGTAAAGAAATGAACCTAACAATAATCAAATATAGCTTTGGCACTTACACATAGGTCATATTAATCTAAATAGGATCCAAAGACTGTTTAATCATGAAATTTTACCTCTGATTCCACAAGATTTTCCAGTTTGTGAATCTTGTAAAAAAAGGTAAAATGGATAAAAGGACCATTTACTGCTAAAGGATATAGAGCTAAGGAGTGTCTAGAGCTAGTGCATAATAATGTGTGTGGGTTTTTCAATGTCCATGTATAGGGAGAGTATGAGTACTTCATCTCATTTACGGATGATTACTCTAGGTTCAGATATGTTTACATGATGCACAAGAAGTCTGATGCCTTGGACAAATTCATTGAATTTAAAGCAAAATCAGAAAACTAATTGGGTAAATGTATTGAGGCACTTTGATTTGATCTAGGTGAAGAGTACATGTTTATTCAATTCAATTCTTTCCTCAAAAACACAAGATTTTATCCCAATTGAGTGAACTTGGAACTCCACAACAAAATGAAGTAATGGAAAGAAGAAATCAAACATTAATGGACATGGTGAGATCTATGATGAATTTCTCATCACTTCTTGCATCTTTTTGGGGATATGCCTTGTAGATTACAATGTACATTCTCAATCTAGTGCCTTCCAATTCGATACCTTTAACTCCTAGAGAGATGTGGAAAAGTCACAAACCCATTTTGCAACACATTAACATTTAGGGGTGCCTAACACACGTGTTGAAATTAGAGGTAGATAAGTTGGAAGTAAGGTGTGAGGTATGGCTATTTGTAGGGTATCCAAAAGTAATGAGAAGGCATTCATTTTATAATAAGGTTGACCAGAAGGTATTTGTTAGTATAAATGTCATATTTCTAGAAAATGACTCTATATGATGAATAATAGGGTAAGCCATGATATAAATTGAAAAGCCTTTGAAGACACTTCCATTTTAGCATAGATGACCATGTGTCTAGAGGTTCCTACACTTAACATTTCTATCGATTCTAGTATACTAGTGCCTCATCGTAGTGGGAGGGTTGTTATACGACTAGATAGGTTCATGTATTTAGGAGAATCTTTTAAGGCGATTCCAAAGGAACATGAGACCGATCCCATGGATTATAATGAAGCAATGAGCAACGATGATGCTATTCTTTGGTAAGGAACTATGGAGACAGGGTTAGAATCTATGTATTCTAATGTAGTCTAGGAGCTTATAGAAGCACCTGAATGGATAAAACCTATAGGGTGTAAGTGGGTTTATAAAAAAAAGATAGGTAGATGGAAAGGTTGAGACGTATAAGGCTAAGCTAGTAGCAAAGGGTTATAGTCATAACTAATTTCGAGTATGAGGAAACCTTCTCACTAGTAGCCATGCTCAAATCCATCAAAATACTCCTATCCATTACGGTGCATCTCGATTATGAGATATGACAAATGGATGTTAAGAAAGTGCTCGTAAATGATGATCTTGAAGAGAACATTTATATGATAGAACCAGATGGATTCATAGCAAAGGGCCAATAACACCTTTTGTGCAAGTTGCATCAATCCATTTATGGATTATAACATGTATTTTGCTTATTAAATAGGCCTTTTGATAAGACTATCAAGACTATTGATTTTGATCAAAACGAGGATGAGCCTTGTGTGTACAAGAAAACACAGGAAAACATGGTGGTGTTTTTGGTCTTGTACATTAATGACGTTTTACTCATTGGGAATGATGTAGGCTTATTATTATCATTCAAGATCTGGTTATCTATTCAATTCCAAATGAATGATCTAGTTGAGGCGCAATATATTCTTAGGATAAAGATACTTTAGGATTGTAAGAATAGGAAGATTGCATTGTCTTAGGCCACCTAAATTGACAAGCTTTTAGTCAAGTATGTGATGTAAGACTCAAAGAAGGGTTTGTTACCCTTTAGGCATGGAGTGCCTCTTTCTTAAGATCATTGTCCTAAGATAATTGAGGAGAAAGATTGCATGAAAGTAGTACCTCATGCTTCAACAATGAGTAGCCTTGTGTATGCAATGCTATGTACTAGATTGGATATTTTCTTTTCTATAGGGATGGTGAGTAGATATCAGTCCAATCTAGGGAGGGAGCATTGGACGATGGTCAAGCATATACTCAAGTATCTTTAAAGAACGAGGAATTATATACTGGTGTATCTTTGCATTGAATTGTTACTCGTTAGGCATACAAATTCAGACTTTCAGTCTAATAAAGACTCTTGCAAGTTTACCTTTAGTTTTGTGTTCACTTTAGGTGGTGGGGATGTTAGTTGAACAAGTGAGAAAAATCTTGTATTATTGACTCTACTATGGAAGTTGAGTATGTTGTTGCTTGTAAAGCAGCAAAGAAAGCTGTTTGGCTTCAGAATTTTTTTAAGGATTTGGGGTAGTACTCTTTGTTGTACTGCCCTTGGTACTATTTTGTGATAACAATCTAAAGAACCAAGAAACCACCAGAAGACTAAGCACATTGAGAGGAAGTATCACTTCATACATGAGATAGTAATGAGAGGAGATGCGATTGTGCTTTTGAAGAGAACCTGGAGGATTCCTTCATAAAGACTTTGTATACTAGAGTCTTTGATGGTCATAGGGATAACTTAGGTGTCAGATGCATTCCCAACATGCTTTAGGGTTAATGGAAATTTGTTGGGATTGAGTCTTAGAAAACATGACATAATGTAACAGATATAGATTCATTTATAAATTCATTTATTTATGTTTCTTAGTTTCCCTTTATTATCCCATTTGCATTAATTGGTTATTTGAGAATACATGCTCTACATCACTTGCATTGTATGTGACTTGGGTGCATTAAAAGTTGCACAAAAGATCTAAGTCATGGGTTTCTTGCAAAGTGATGAGTTATTCATAGTTGGTTTATGGATTTGGCCAATCCATTTGAGACTATAGTGCACTATCTCCTAATTAGAGGGATGACTTGTCTTTGTCGTTTGGATGGTTTTCCCATAATAAGTGCACTAGTGCATGTGATACATATTGGATAGGACTTATGGTCAATCATGATGTAAAGCTTTTAATTGTTATGATTCACCAAACTACTATATTACATGGACTCTTAACCTTGAGCAAATATTGAGTCTATGCCAAGTTTAACAAAAGGCTTTAACTTATGGGTGAGACCCTAAAGTGGTCATATATCTCTATGGATTGGGTCACAGTTGATAGAGGCTAGTGACAAATAGGTATTCTCAATAGAGGCACCATGATAGCTCATGGATCAAGATAGTGTGTCCTCTTGGGTGATCCAAAGGACATTTGATTTAAAAACTTATGGTCATAACATTTCCTTTAGTGAAAATTTAAACTATGCTTTGGAGCTAGAGTATGTCAATTGATAACATAATAAGTGAGATCTCTAACTTAAGGACTAGAAAGATAATTTTGATAGGTGATATCACTACCTTATTAGATTACAAACACCAGTTCCAAGGGAATCTGCATGCAGTGGATAGTAGGTCATAGATATGAGCTTTGTCTTCTTGTTATTTACATAGGGTATTGGATTGTAGTTGATTATCTTTAGTGGAATGTTGAATCAACTTCGAAATTAGATTCCGAGGGAGCTAGTAATTCTATGGATCCCAATAGTCTTTGTTCTAAGATCATATACCATGATGAAATGGTTTATAAGGGTTAGATTGGTTTGGATTGGGTTAATTGATTAATTAGATGACTATGTGTGGTTAATTAATCATTTAGGATCCTTTTTGGGTTAGATTAAATGACCCAAGCCTTGGTGGACTCAAGTCACTTGAGCCAAGTAGGGGAACCTTATAAATACCCTTTAAGGGTTATAATTTCCATCACTTTTTGGTGATAGTTATCTTCCACTTCCACAAAGAGAGAGCCTAGGATTCCTCCATTCCAAAGCCCACACTTTGGAATGCCAAGATCATGGTTTGAATTATTAGGCGGAGGTTCTTGGGTGTGCGAGACTTCTGGATTCTTTGTTCTTCATCTTGATCAAGTGGAATTGATTTGAGAACATCTAAATCAGATGTAAAGTTTTTCTAATGTCTTTTCTTTGAATCTTAGTTTTGTAAAAATGTTATTTTTGATTTTGTTTCATAAGATCTTGAGAACTACGGTAGTTTGAATTCACCTATATGATCTAGGGTATGGGAATGGACATATCTAAGGGTCCTAGTAGTAATAGATCTAAAAAGCCTAGAACAAGATTTCATGCACTTTAATGATCCAAGGCATATGAACGAAGTAATCCAAGTTTCCCAATACTAATGTAGTCATATATCCCTATGGATTAGGCCATTATTGATAAAGGTTGGTGGCAATAGATATTCTCAATCGAGACAACATGATATCTTATGGTATTGAGATTATGTGTCTTCTTAGGTGATCTAAAGGACATGTGATCTAAACGACTATGACCATAACAATTCCTTTAGTGAAATTTTGACATATGCTTATTGGAGCTAAAGTATATCAATTGATCACATAATAGGTGATATTTGTAACTCAAGCATTGAAGAGGAATCTTGATAGGTGATAACACTCCCTTGTTAAAACATGGACACCAATTCATGGGAAGTTTGCATGTAATGGATAGTAGGATGTAAACCTGAGCAATGCTCATTGTAATTTCATAGGACATTGGAGTGCAGTTGATTCTCTTTAATAGAGTGAAGAATTAAATTCAAAATTGCATTTTGAGGGAGCCGTTATTTTATTACGGGTTCTAGTGGTTGGGAACCTTGAATGACTCCATTCGTTGTCCCTGGATCTCATAGGTTGCATGAAAACTATCCTAGGCTTCTCTAAGTCTATTGTAGTAGAAATAAATGACTATAAAAACTATATTAAGATAAAGATCTAGAGAAAAAGTTCTCATACTTGGATCTGGATGTTCTCAAATTAGTTCTTTGCGTTGAATAACACGCCTGAATGTCTTGTAACCTAAGATCTTTCGCCTGATTATACCACTATCTTGGCACTCTAAAGTGTGGGCTTTGGAAGTAAGGAGGCTATGATTCTCTCTTTCTATGGAGGTAGAAGACAACTCTCACCAAAAGTCATTTAGAAACCCTAACCCATGAAGAGGTGTTTAAAGGGTTGTCCATTAGGTTTAAGTGACTTAAGCCCATTAAGGCTTGAGTTACTTAATCTAGCCTAAAATAGGTCCTAATTGATTAATTAACCACATAGGGCCATCTAATTAATCAATTATCCAAAACTTAAGACCATGTTCATCCCCTATGCATCCTTACATAATTACCAAAATGCCCTTATGCATAAAAATGAACCTAGAGCCAATCCAACCCTCATAAATCATGTCATCATGGTATATGAGCTCAGAGCGAGGACCATTGGGGCCCATAGGAGTACTGGCTCTCTCAGAACCAATTTTGAAGTGTTAGGATTGAGCCCCTAAAAGTAAAACATGATGTAACAAAGTTAGACTTAACTATCCCCTTGCTATCATTTTGGTGTATTGACATTGATTTGAACATTTATACCATGTCTCTTGAATTGTACATGACTTGTGCGCATTAGGAATGACACAAAAGATACAAATCATGGGTTCCTTGTAAGTAAATAAGTTGTCCACAGTTAGTTCATGGATTTGGGAAATCTAGTAATGACTGTAGTACACCACCTCCTAATTAGAGGGATGACTTGTCTTAGTCGTCAGGATGGGTTTCCTATAATGAGTACACTAGTGTATGTGATGCACACTGGATAAGACCTATAGTGAATCATGACGTAAGGTCATCAATTTTCATGATTCACTAAGCTACTATACTATTAGAACTCTCAACCTTGAGAGGATATTAAGCCTGTGCCAAAATCAACATGAGGCTTTAACCTATGGGTGAGACCCTAAAGTGGTCATATATCTATGTGGATTAGATCACTATTGATAGAGACTAGTGACAACAGGTATTCTTAATAGAGGCATCATGATATCTCATGGGATTGAGACATTGTGTCCGAGTGGGTGATTCAAAGGACAAATGATCATGAAATATATGACTATAGTAATTCATTTAGTGGAATTTGACATATGCTCATTGGAGCTAGAGTATGTCAGTTGATCACATAATAAGTGAGATCTATAACTCAAGGATTTGAGAGGTAATCTTGATAGGTGAAAATACTACCCTATTAGATTTTGAACATCAGTTGATGAGGAGTCTGCATACAGTGGATAGTAGGTCACAGACCTAAGCACTTGGTGTCTCATTCTAATATACATAGGGTATTGAAGTCAATTCCAGAATTTGATTATGAGGGAGCTAGTACTCCTATGGGTCTTAGTGGTCCCTGTTCCAAGCTCATATTCCTTGATGACACGGTTTATAAAGGTTGGGTGAGTTTTTAGTTCACTTTTGTGCATAAGGGTGTTTTGATAATTACGCAAGGTTGCACAGGGATAAGTGATATGTTTGGATTGAGTTAATTAATTTAATTAGGGTTTTGTATGGTTAATTAATCAATTAGCAACCTTTTTGAGTTATATTAAGTGACTTAAGCCCATGGTGGACTTAAGTCACTCAAGCACAGTAGGAAGCCTATAAATACCCCTTTAGGGGTTAGGGTTTCGAGATCTTGTCATTCTCTCTTTTCAATCTAAAGAGAAAACCCTAGTCTCCACCATTGAGATCTTAACCATCTAATTGCCTAGACACAAGGAAGAGTCATTAGATGGAAGATCTTGGATGTATGAGAAACACACTAGAATCACATAAGCTGCATGCACAAGAACCACATGAGATGCGTATAAGCTGCATGCATGGGAATCACATGTGATGTGCACAGGTCACGTGCACGACAATCACATGGTACGCGCACATGGGAACCGACATGAGGAGAGATTCTCCAATTTTTCTAGACATGTTCTTCACCACAAGGAATTGATATGGGAAAATCCAGATCCAGGTATGAACACTTTTTTCTTTAGATATTTATTTTATAATGGTTTTTGAAGTCATTATTTTATGCTGTGTTAGATTTAGAGAACCATAAGGATAAATGCATGCACCCTATGAGATCTAGGGCATGAGAACAGAGTAATCAAGTCCCAACATGAAGTTGATTCAATATTTCACTAAAGAAAATCAACTGCACTCCAGTACCCTATGTAACTAATGAGACAAAGCTTGGGTCCATGACCTACTATCCACTACACGTAGAGTTCCCATGAATTGATGTGTATGATCTAACAAGGTAGTGCTATCTCATATCAAGATTACCTCTCAAATACTTGAGTTACAACTCTCACTTATTATGTGATCAACCAACATACTCTAATTTCAAATAGCATATGTCAAATTCCACTAAAGGAATTACTATGATCATAAATTTTATGATCACATGTTCTTTGGATCACCTAAGAGGACACATTGTCTTAATCCCATGAGATATCATGGTACCTCTATTGAGAATACCTATAGCCACCAACTTTCATCAATAGTGACCTAATCTATAGGGATATATGACCACTTTAGGGTCTCACCTATAGGTCAAAACCTCTTGTTGATTTTGGCACAAACTCAATATCATCTCAAGGTTTAGAGTCCATGCAGTATAGTAGTTTGGTAAATCATGACAATTGATAACCTTGTGTCAGATTCACCATAAGTCTTATTCGGTGTGCATCACATACACTAGTGTACTCACCATGGGAAACCCATTCCAACTGCCAAGACAAGTCATCCCTCCAATTAGGAGGTGGTACACTTCAGTCTTTATTAGATTGCCCAAATCCATGAATTGACGGTGGACAACTTATTTACTTACAAGAAAACCATGATGACCTATGACTTCTATTTCTATGCAACTCCTAATGCTCATAAGTCATGTACAATGGAAGAGACATGAGTTGAATACTCAAATCAATTTCAATTCACCAAAAAGTATAGCAAGGGGAGAGTTAAGTCTAACTTTGCTACATTATGCCTTGCTTTTAGGGGCTTAATCCCAACATTAGTGGTCCATACTCAAACTCCTATGTAGATAAGTTTTCCACAATTAGTTCATGGATTTGGGCAATCTAGTAGGGATTGTAGTGCATTACCTTCTAATTGGAGGAATGACTTGTCTTGGTCGTCGAGGTGGGTTTCCTTTGGTGAGTGCACTAGTGTCTATGATGCATATTAGACAAAATGTATAATGAATCATGACATAAGGCTATCGATTGTCATGATTCACCAATCAACTATACTACATGGACTCTTAACCTTGAAAGAATATTAGGCTTGTGCCAAAGTCAATGAGAGGCTTTCATTGAAACTTTAATGTGGTCATATATCCCTAAGGATTGGGTTACTATTGATGGAGACAGATGGCAATAGGTATTCTCAATAGAGGCACCATAATATCTCATGGGTTTGAGACAACGTATCCCTTTGGGTGATTTAAAGGATATGTGATATAGAAGACTATGGTTATAGCATTTCCTTCAGTGGAAATTTAACATATGCTTTTTAAAGTTAAAATATGTTAATTGATTACAAAATAAGTGAGATATATAACTCAAGGATTAGAGAAGTAATCTTGATAGGTTGTAGCACTACCTTGTTAGATCACAAACACCAATTCATACAGGTTTGCATGCACCGGATGATAGGTCACGGATCTAAGTTTCGTGTCATTGTTATTTACATAGGGTACTAGAGTGTAGTTAATTCTTTGCATTGAGATGTTGAATCAACTTCAGAATTAGACTTTGAAAGAAACAGTACTCCTATGGGTCTTAGTGGTCTATACTCGAACTCATATAGCTTGATGACATAGTTTATTTAGGTTGGATTGGCTCTAGGTTTATTTTTGTATATAAGGACGTAATGTTGCATAAAAATTAGTGAACAAGGTCTCTAGATTAGGCTAATTGATTAATTATATGACTATGTGAGATTAATTAATCAATTATGACCTATTTTGTACTAATTAAGTGACCCAAGCCATTGGTGGGCTTAAGTCACTTAAACCTACAATACAACAAATATGATGTTTGGCAATAAATGTTTTCACAGCAAAAAGTTGGATTTTCGTGGCAAATATGTTTTTACCATGAAAAATTTTTGTCGCAAGGTTGTCACAACAAGTTCATCACTAAAGGATTTTATTGATGAATAAAAATTTTTATTGCAAAAATTATTTTTAGTGATAAATAATATTTGTGGAAAAAATAAATTATTAATGGTAAGAAAATGCCTCTCCCTTGAAACAAATTTTGTGGCTAAAAGTTTCTTTTACGACAAATATTATTTTGTGGTAATACAATATCTTTAGTGACAAATTTAATTTAGTGGGAAAAATATTATGATAATTTTTTTTTCATTTTTCTATGTAGGTTTCGAGCATGAGTTTCTATTTGTAGAAACATGATGACACCCCCACTCTATCGCAAGTCTAATGGAAGATATTTTGGCTCCCTAATAATTATTATATTAAATTATAATCCTTGTAACTCGAACTTATGACCCTTCACTTTATCACCTTTTTTTAAAGAGACTTTTGTCATATGTTCTATAAACCAATTGATGTTAAAAAAAAAGTATAACAAACTTTATCTTTAATTGGGTTCAACATTATTTTTATCTTTATGATTACTACTCAAAAAGTGCTATTTGATAGCCTTTTAATTAATCCTTTTAAACACTTTTGAGTAGTAGTTAGTGCCTTTTAACCCAATTAGCATGTTAAGGCCCCTTTCAATCAATTCTAATCAAAAAGTGTAAGTTTTGGTGTTTTTGTTAGTATTTTGATCACCAAAGCATTGTGAGATTGAGGAGAGTTATATGGAATCCTTGGCAAGCAATGGGAAGCTCAGAGGCATGAAGAATCACAACCTTGAAGCTCTTATGCCATAAGCAAAGTGGAAATGCAAAAGGGGAAGCAAAGAGGATTCAGCCGTGGAGCACTCTTGATGACAGTCACTGCAGCTAATTTTGGAGCCCTTCCCGAAGTCCATTTCCTGCATACAATATGTCATTTGAAAGCTTGGGAAGTCAACAATCCAATGCCTCAAACCGTGTGCAATTTGGATCTGAAATGAGGAAGCTACAGCCGTTGGAAGATAACTGCTCCAAGCTGAAGGAAGAAAGACTTCAGTAAAGTGCTGCGAAATCAGCACTTTTGTTGCGGAATGGTTTCGCAGCCTTTTTGTACATTGCTATGGAGTTCCCCTGAAGCTTCACGCCGTGATGGAAGCCAAACACCTCAATTTGGAAGTTCACTTTGCAAAGGTGTTGAAGCAGCTGGCTGCTATGAAGGAATTTCGCAGCTCCTCTTGTGCACCTGCGAAATTTCGCAGACCTCATCTTTCACCTGCGAAGTGGTCCTTAGTGCTTCCTGATATTTGTAACCGACTCTTGGAGATATTTTTCATTAGATTTTTGTTGCCTAAATGCCTAAATTCTCCTTGTAAGTCACCAATGATAGTTTTCCTTAGCTTTTAAGTTAGGAATTTAGCAAAATACCATGGGATAGCTGTAATTGGGATTTTTGGTATAAAAGAGAGCCCGAGGAGCTTGTTCTAAGGGTGTTCTGGTTGTTGAACCTTTTGTAAGTTCCAAAGAAAGAAATACAAAGAGCTTTAGCTCTTCACTACCTTACCTTCTCTCTTTGTATTTTAATATTTTTACTAAGTTATGCACTCTCTGAGGAATCTTCCCCAGAGAATGAGTAGCTAAACCTCTTAGTTCCTTGGAGTTAAGGTTGCCGGGAAAGGTTCCAAGTGCATCAATCAGAAGCTTTGTGGTTTCAGCTATGAATGAAGAGTAAGTGTGTCCCGTGAATGGTTTCTAATGTTTTTAGTTAACTTAAAACACCTTGGAGTCACCTGGGCCAACACTTGGTAAGGCAAGTGATCTCTAACCGTAGAGATGCACTAGTTTACCCCTTGCGAGCCTTTGGTAGGTGACTTGAAGGTAGGATTTTCTAGAATAGCCAACACTTGGTAAGCTTTTGGACTCCTAGGAGACATCCATTAGTTACCTCTTGCGAGCTTTTGACGGGTAATCCAAGGTTAAAGATCACCTTGAATGGTAAAGGCTAGTGAGAGGCTCAAACCATTGCAAGTTGTATCAGTGAGAGAATTAAAGCTGAAATCCAATTAAGGGATGCATTTATGCAGCACCTGTTAGGGAATTGACTTTATGTTAATTCTCTAATGTGAGGAATTGAACCAAGTGACCGGAGCTATGCTTTTGCATGAGAAACCTCCCCTGTATACCTGAATCTCCAAGGAATGCTTTTCTTCTTAAGTTATTTTCATCACTTGTTGTGTTGTTAATCTAAGTCCAAACCTTTTTCAACCAAAGTTTGTGTTTTATTTCTTAAGCTAATCTTGAAATGAAACAACACCAATTCACTTTGAATTGGTATCATTTTTTACTTGAGTGTCCTTCCCAGTGGAACGATCCTAGAGCCACTATGCTATAGTAGCTTTGTATTTGCTACCCTAGTTCATGGTGTTATAGGTTAAAAATTTTGTTGATTACACCTGCCATCAAGGAGCACCAGCTGGACATACATCAGCTGAGACACCAATTAGGCATGAATCACTTTACACTCATCTCAAATTATAATTATTTTTCATACTTTTATCAATGAATGAGAAAAAACTTGAAAAAGAAAATTAAAGAATTCAAAACAAACTTTATAAAATTATAAATACTTATTTGAATAATTAATCTTTAAAAAATATTGAAAAATAATTTTTTTTTAAAAGTTTAATAGAAAATTGAGATTTAAAAAAATAAAAATAAAAACTTTAAAAAATTAAGTAGTTATATAAGCTGAAATATAAGAGAAACCAAAATTCTTATTAAAGGAATCTTCGAAAAAAAATGTAATAGTTATGTAAATTAAAAAAAATTAAAGCAAAAAAAAAAATTGTCTATATTAAGCTTGAGAAACTTTTATGTTTTTTTTTTCTTAATCTTATTTCATTTAATTCATTATATTTTTTAATTAATAAATAAATTTTTTGCCCTGAAAATTTTAAAATAACACATAGGATTCAAAATTTATATATTTTTATTAATTTTTTTTTATAAATTTCATTTATATTTTCAAAATTATAATTGTTAAACTGACATAAAAATTAAATAATTTTTTTTCTTCACTTTTTATCAACATCAAACTTTTTTTGTGCTTTAATAAAAAAAATTCCTTTTATAATTAATAATTATTTTGTATAAAACTATTATAAATTATTAAATATGCAAATATTAATTATTTAAGAGTTTTATTTAATTTTAAATTTAGGGTTGATTACACTTTACCCCTAACTTATACCATGTTTTTCACATTGTCCCTTCGAGTTTAAAATTGAGCAATGTACCTTCTATACTTTATAATTACATGCAATGTACATTTTTGAAGTGATGGTGTTATGTATATTAGATGGAAGGTGCATGTGCTCTCCATGTGACCTATTTAAGTGAAGGAAAAATGATCATTTTCATTTTAAGATCCCAAAACCCTATTTTCATTTTCATTTTCTAAAAAAATCACATTCAAATTTTATCAAAAACATAAAATTTCACATTGGAAAGGAAAAAAAAAAAAAATCTAAAAGATAAAACTTAGTTTGGTAGCCAAGAAAGGATGGGAATAAAAAAAAGACATTAAAACTTTCAATTGATTGAGCTTATAATTTATATGACCTTGTTCTCATTTTTCACATTTTCTTGAAACCAAGTTTATTTTCTTATGTTTTTGGTCGAAACCAAGCTTAAGACAATTGCATCAGTTGACTTGAAGGGTTTCATCTTTTCCTTCTATTTTTTATTAATCAAACATATGGGAAGCAAAAAAATTAGCCTAACTTTCAAACTTGAAAATAAAATAAATAAGAAAAATGAAAAGGTTAAAATTCACACCTAAATCTCAAAACTAACGCTAATAATTCAACAAAATCAAATCCAAGTTCAACCCAAAACCTAATTTTTCAAATCAAGGGATCTAAAAGAAAATGGGAGTGAGAAAAAAGAAGAGCTTTTCAACAATAAAAACCCAAATGCCCACTAAAATCTCAAATTCAATCCCCAAGTCAAAACTACCACAAAGAATTCCATGAACTAGCACCAATTCATAAATTCAATTCGATTTCTTAACTCAAAACTAATACTAAGAACCTCATAACATAACACTACTTCAAACAAATTCTATTCGATTTCTCAAAAACAAGGAACTGGATTGCCAAAAAGAAAAATGGAGAATTTCAAAAAATAAAATCTCAAATTTATAATAAAATCCCAAACTTCAACCCCAAACTCAAGCCTAACACTAACAATTCACCAACACAAAAAAAAAAAAAAAAACCCCAACCCTAAATCAAACTTAGAATAATAAGGCACTTGAGTGCCATGATTCGAGATCTTGAGGCGAGCAGAGAATGAGAAGGAGGAACCAACGGAGAAGGAGGATAACTCTTATTTAGGGATTCAACAATAGCTTTGTGGGATTGAGATTCTAGGCCTTCAAAGGAACGAATGATGGGGGAGAAAGAAGGTTCTTATTTAGAGATTTAGTAGCAGCAACTGTGGGAGAACGAATGGCGAGGGAGAAGAGGGCTAGAGGGGTTTTAGGATTTTAAAATGAAAATGACCCTTTTACTCTTACTTAAACAAGTCACGTGGAGAGCACATGCGTCTTTCGTCCAATACAGGTAACATTGTCACTCTAAAAATGTACATTGCATGTAATTATAAAGTATGAAGGGTACAATATTGTCTGATTTTAAACTCAATAGGGCAATGTGAAAAACACGGTATAGGTTTGGGGGAAGGGGTTTAAAGTGTAATAAACCCTTAGATTTATTATAGAAAAATTGGTACATATATAATTAAAATAAAAGGAAATTTTCTATCATAAATTAGGTTGTTGAAAAAAAAAATTAACACAAAATGAAATTTTAAGGTTTTCCTTATATACATATTTTTATTATAAATAATTTTGTACTAAAAAATAAAGTTCATAGCAAAATGTCGCATATTATGTGACAATTATTCTTGCTATAGTTTTAAAGACGAAATGTAAATTTGTGGATATTTTGCCTCAAATAATTTTGAGTAAAAAGTGGAGTTTAGGGCACAATGTTATATCTTTTGCGAGAGTTATTCTAGCCATATTTTTAGCAACGAAAAGTTAATTCATAGTAATAAATAATATTTTACCATGAGTAATTTTATGGAAAAATGTTATATATTCCACAAGAATTATGCTTGCCATATTTTTAGAGATGAAAATGAAATTTGTGGCTAAAAGTGACTTTTTGATGAAATTTAGTTTATGATAAAAAAATTCGTGACAAAAAACGATACTTATAGTAGTGCTAGTGGGTAAACCTATATATACCTCCTTAGGATTAGGGTTTATAGTTAGTCGTTTTCCACCTCTAGAGAGAAGAGAGTCGTAGCCTTTTCCCTTCCAAAAATCAATCTTTAAAGTGCGAAGATCGAGATTGAGCCATCAAATAAAAGATCTTGGGTTTACGAGGCTTTCAACTACTGTGAATGTACTTTTCATTGAAAGAAATTGATTTAGGAACATTCAAATCATAGGTAAAGTTTCTAATACACAAATTTAGATCATTTTGATGGTTAAAAATGTTGTTTTTGCTTCCATTTCTTAGTATCTAGAGGCCTAAAAAAAGTTTCATGCACCTAACTTGAGCCTGGAGGAATGGAGAGATTCAGGATTCCCTAAAAAAGGCTTTATCCTAACATACAAGGAGGACAAAAAATCATAATAAGAATATATTAATAAAATCTTACTTTGTTACATCATGTCATGATTTCAAGGGTTCTATTATAACAGACGCCACTTAAGAGTCTGTAAGCAGTAAATATTAATTGGATGGTATTTTCATAAAACTCCTAAGTGAAGATAGATTTATTGAAATTAGAAGAGAATTAGAGATAATTAAAATTTAAATTGACCTTGTTTATATGTAAAATTTGCATTGAATATAAATTGATTTTGTATATCCTCATGTATGATCTTAAATTTAATTTTTATACACATTTATAGCATGATGTATCTTAGCATTGCACCACATGGTGTTATGCATTGAAAGGTTTCTTTCTTGAACCAAAAGTAATATTGTTATGAGACTTAAGCATCAAAAGCTGAAATTTCATAAAGCAAATAAATGATTTATATTTATTTATTGAGGAAATGGGGCAAATGGGATAACCAAACCAAAACTAGGACTGGCTAAAGTGCGTTGAACAATTGGTCAATTGCCCACTCCACTGGTTGACTTGTACATTGAGATCAATAGATTTAAATGGCCAAAACCTCTTATTTATTTATTTATTTTCCCTTTTTTTCTTCATGGGATCTCTTTCCAAAAGTAAACCAGCCTATTCCCATGACTTCTCACCTTTAGAACCTCTTCGAATCCCTTTATTTCCTTGCCCCTTACCTTCTTCCAAGCCCTAGCCTCCATCCCAAACCCAAATCTCCATATCCATGGCACTTATATGTACTAGCCACGCACAACATTAAGCTTTGATCCTTAGTTTTTCATCACCATTAAGCACACAAAGAGGTTTTATGAGTTTTTTTCCACCCTAAAGGTAATTGTTGGTAGAATTATTAACTTTTCTTAGTAGAGCAAACTACTTTGGGTTTGATAGACTTTTCATTCAGATGTGATAGCTTTCTATAGTATTCATGACTAAAATGGTGTACCCTAGGCTTTAGATGCTTTTATTCTAATATGAGGTATGAGCGAAGAGGATCCATTTTTATATCTGTAAAGGCTATAGAGATTGCCTTTGATGTTTACCATCTTTATGCTATACTGGAAATTCTTAATGATGAAATTTATATATTTGAATTTAGAAATTTGCCTAAGGTTGAAGGTTTCATTCTTAGAGAGGTCATTCAAAGGCTATGTGGATTTCCATTTGACACTATTACTACTTGTCCTCTAGCTAACTCCTTAACAATTTTGAGTAGGCTCTTGTACCATATGGTCACCTATATTTTAATTCCTAAGGGTAGCCAAAGAGATGATTGTCCCTTTTTTCAAGGGAATTCTAATTTATACTATTTTGATTAGACAAAGAATCAATTTAGGATATATTATTTTTTAGCATATGAACAATTGTTATGAGAGCAACAAATCAATTATGCCATTTAAGATGATTATCACTTTTTTTTAAGGTGCTTCAAAGTGAATTTTCAACATGAGTTAAAGACCTAGACCCTTCGTATAATACACTTGGAGTTGAAGCTTGATGGTATTTAGGGAAAGAAGACTGTTGCTTAAGCTGACAATAAGAAGAGGCCAGAGAAGGGGTAGAAATTCATTATGTGAAGGTGGGAGGTGAACCAAAGGGCACGAGGACTAAAATGGGGATGAGGATTAAGATGACGATGGAGATAGATATCTAGTTTAGAGCTAAACAAACCATCCCTAAGCCACATCCACCTTAGGGGGCTTTTTTTGGTTGATAAGACCTATCTTAAGCCTTATACTCCTCCACCTATGGTAGATCAACAACATTGAAAGACTCTCTATGCCCAAATAGGCTCTATTGGTTATTGCCTAGAGGAGATGCACTTGGTTAGTGATAATCACTTCTCCTCCTTAGAGACTTGCTTTGATTAGTTCCAAGATAACATGTCTGCATGTCTTCAACTATAGCTTGATCGGTCTTAAGAGGACATCTTAGCTTGCTTATAGACCTGGCATGATAACATGATGACCTTTCGTTGCACTCGATTCCCACCTTATTATCCAGCCTAACCTTGATGTCTCATGGATCCTTGTTCCCCTTCTTTTTTATGTTGCTAAAGTGGGAGATATTTTGTGGGCTTCTATGTCATATCTATTTTATAGTTTGGATATTATTGACTTCTACTATGTTTTAATTATGTTTCTTATTTTCCATATTTTGGATGCTTTGACTTTTGGATGTTTGGATATGTTCAACTATGTTATGGTTGAAACTCATCTTACCATGTTTATGACATTTCCATTTGATTTTAAAATGTGTATATTCTTGGTCATCTTATCATGCACTTAATTTGTCCATTTTTATGCATTTTTAGGGGAGTTTTTTCTCTTAGATGACATAGTTTCGTTATCATCAAAAAGGAAATTTTAGCCTAGTTTTTCACCTAATTGTAATTTTGATGATAACAAAATGATGTTGAGGTGCTAATGAGTCAATTAGAACTAAAATTTGATTTTCTAAAAGAATTTAATCAAGCCTCGAGACAAATAAGGACCAAGATGGAATCTCAAGGTCTTTAGTGAGTTAAAAACCCTTAGGATCATATTTTGTAAGGTTGGATGGTGCATTAGGAGTTTATTACATTGAAAATATATTTTGAAGCACCTAACTCATCCAAAATGATCTTAAATAACCTTCATTCATCTATAAATTAGATGAAAATTACTTTCAAGAGAAACCAAAGCTTAACTTGGTAAAAAGACATTTCAAAAAGGTTTTTCAAATGTGTTGAGCTCAAAACTTGTTTCTTTTCCTTAAATTTAGAGAACAACAATGGTTATTGGTTGATTGATTGAGGTGGCCTAATTCCAAAATTATGGATTCCTTGACATTGGCCAATGGTTGACCTAGAAGTTTTAACATCTTTAACCAATCAATTGATTGCTTAGGTAAATTGATTCAGTTTGTCTCTCTTAGCAACTATCTATTGTGCTTTTACATCCAACATGTAACATGTCTATTGCTAAGGTCAATCGATCAATGTAAACTATGCCTAATGTTTAGTGTGACCCTTATTCTCATTTTTGAGACCTCATATTGAGAGTTATTACCTCATCTTGAGCTATTATTCATGCAAAAAATAAGAAATCTTATTGTTCATCAATCTAAAGGCTTTCAACATTTTGTTAAGTTCATTTGAACTAAAAATTTCAGTTATTTAATGCACCACCTTCAATCCTAATTTCATTTTATATCTTTATGAACTTAAACTTGTGGCTATAATTTTTATGAGATAAATCTTCTTCAAATACTACCTTGTGAGTGAATTCAAGAGTGAGGAATCTCTTGAAAAAAAAGTGTAAGGTCTATGGTAATCGAGAATCTAAGTATAAAGGATTAAAGTTTGGTCGAAGCTTTGAGGCTCGAGGAATCCTTAACCTACTTAGACCTTGAGAAGAGTGAATGCAGGTCGGGTTTGGGCGGAACCACTAAAAAACTTATATTTGCAACTCCCATCCCTTCCCTCAATTTACTCTATTGTTATTTTAATTGCTTATTATCTTTAGCTATAGTCTTTTACACTCATTTGGTTAAAGTTTGTAAAATTTGACCTCACCCCATTCACCTTCCAAAGGGTAATTAGCGTTATATGACAAGTTTATTTACAATAATGCCATCTCACAATATTAATAACAATGTCATCTAGTTATCATATTTCCTTGGTAGTAAGAGGTATACTCAATGAATCTCAATAATTCCCCTAAGTTTTAAAAAAAAATTTATTAGCTTTCCAAGTCTCATTATTTTCAAAATAGTTTTTAAAATTATTTTCTAAACATTATAAAATCAATAATTTAAATAAAAAATAATTCATTTTTTTTAAATATAGTAACCTTTAATTATATTTTCGGTATTTGACATTGGAAATAAGGTTGTGGATGCATTAAGTATGACATTAATATTATTATAAAGTTTAATATTTAAACTTAGTAAGATATGATAAATAATAATATAGTTAATTGATATAATTACTTTATAAAGTTTATTCTATATTATATAAAGTTTATATTATGGTTGTGTGTATTAGTTTAGACTTGTACTTCATTATTTACGATTGAGAAAACTTTTAGGGTGTGTTTGGTATGTGAGAATGAGGAATGAGAATGAATATTTTATTTTTCATTCATTTTCTCTCTTTAATAGAAATGAATTTGATAATTCTAATTTTTGTATTTGGATGGGTAGAGGAATGTAAGGTTGAAATCATAATTTGTTTTCATTTCAACATTAAGTAAAAATGATAATAAAAATAAAAAAAGAAATAAATTGTCAATAATAGACATAATTAATGCTTTAGATTCTTTAATAAATTTTGTAAATTCTAAGAATAATTTGAAATTAAAAAAACTGGTTAATTAATTATAGATTAAATAAAATAATTTAGAATGTCATCTTCATAATTGAGTAATAAATGTATACATAAAATGAAAATTTTGACTCATTTAGACCTTAAAAATTTATTTGTTTTTATATTCATTTAAAATAGAATAGTATTAGCAATTATAAATTTTGAATAATTATTCTTTATTTTCAACAAAATAAATCAATTAATGTTAACATCTATATTTTTATAATGTTTATAAAAAATAAAATAATAAATTATATTATATTATTAATATTCATCTTTTATTTAAAACTATTTATTTTTAATAAGGTGTGAATTAAATTTAATTGACATTATATAAATTGAATTCACAATTTGTATTTTTTTTTTATAAAATCAAAGTAAAAAATTATTTTTAAACACAACTTATCTACAAAAATATTTAGTTTTTTAATTTTTGAAGAATATTTTTAAAAATAAGTTGCACTAAGGAATCAAAATATCTCCTAGTTAGGATAAATTGAAATCCTAATTATAAGTGAGATTTGATTTTCATTTAAATAACTTTTGATTCAATTCTCATTATCATTAACTTTAAATACCTATAAATTGTTAAAAGAATATTAAAAAAAAAAATAAATAATAAAGTAATAAATTTTTTGTATTTTTTTTAATTCTTATATTTACATCAAATAAATTAAAGCGAAAGGTGAGTTTTGACTCACTAATTTAAATATATGTATATAGAAAAAGGAACCTAAACTTTTATAAATCAATTTTATCTTAATTTATTTAAAAATATTTTAAAACACATGCACTTTTTAACAAATTAGATAATTATTTCCTAAAATGACCTTTTACCTACCATGTTAATAATACCAATTGATAATTTTTTGTTATGTGAGAATTGATATAAAAAAAATAAATATTAACTTTTAATTCGTTAAATGACACTAGTAGAAAATATAGATTCAAGAAACAATTAGAAATAAAATGGGAGTCAATATTTTATTTCATTTTATTTTTAAATTTTTAAGTTTTTTGGTTTTAATTGTATTTAATTTTTAAACATTTTAGTTTTAATTATATTTTTAATTTTTAAAATTTCTTATTTTATTGTTGATGTTAACTAACAAAATTTTTATTCAATTTTGTTAAAAAAAAAAAAAAAAAAAGAGAAGAGAGTAGATTTATATAATACATGACATAAAACCATTATTAATTAGGGAATTAAAAAAAATTTACTTATTACTCGAGGATACTAAAAAAATTTTCAAAATGATTTATATCTGATATTATATAATAAAAAAATAATAATATATTTATTTATAACATTTATCAAATTAACATGATAAATTATTAAATATTATTGTTAAGTAAAATGTATTTGAGGAAATAATGATCTAATTTATAAATAAAAAAAAATTGCATATATTTTAAAATATTTTTAAATGAATAAATATAAAATTAATTTATAAAAGTTGAACTTTACTTTTTTTATATTTTTTGAAATTAGTGAGTCAAAACCCATTTTTCCTTATATTAAATATATATATATATTTGTAATTAATTTATATGGCATTAAAGTCAGGGTTATTATATGGCCATAAAAATTTTCCTTTGAAACTAAATTGAATATCCAAATATTCTCATTGAAGACGGTAGTACTAAATTAATAAAGTGGAATTTCAGAATAACATTTCATTCATCGTACTACATCCAAAACAAAACTACCAAAGCCGCAACCTTTTAAATTAAAAACAATGGTACCATTCCTACGACTACCTTCATTCCTCTCCATCCATTCAAACCAAAAACAAACACACTGCATTCCTAACTACCCCCCACATTAACTAACAAACTAAACTAACCAAAAAAAAAAAAAAAGGAAACTCAATTCCACTATTTACAAGCTTTCTGCTGCATTAATCTTGAAATTTTCTCTCTGAATTTGTGGCTGATGGCCGTCAATTCCATGCATTTTTACAGAAGCGCATTGTATTAATTGGAGGGTACGTGGTAATATTTCCCTTTACACGTGCACCTGTAAACAATTGGGCAGGACTCTGCAACTGAGCACTTGAAGCTCACCATCACCCTCTTGCATGGAAAGCACGGCCCGCAAGCGTGCGAACAGTCTGGTAAGCTTGACCCCGTGGGATACACCCTCATGTCTCCTTCTTCCTTTTCTCCTTCCTGCAATATTACCCACATTCAGCTCATCAGATTTGTTTCAATTGATATGCCTTCAATTTTTTTCTCCTTTTTTTAAATTAAGCAACAAACCTGAGGGTTCACATGACTTTGATGTCCATTGTGGGTGCCTTTTCCATGGACGCCGGATGAAGTATCTGGAAAAACATAAAGACAACAAAATGATAATCCAGAAAGCAATGGTCATTTTAATTTGAAGAGAAAAAATACAGCAGGTTCATGTCAGTTGTGTAATGATAAAATATATGAATTCAATGAAGGGCTAGAAGAGATGAGAACACATACAATGGTGGTGGGTGAAGCGGAGGCCTTTCCCAAGGGTTAGTAGCAGGAAGAGAGTGACAAGGAGGAAAGAGGTGTGGGGTACAAGTGAGGAGGAGTTCTTCATACTTGTTCTGCCTTTTAGCCTTGAGGTGGTAGCAACTACACAAAATAGAGTAAGTTGGAGAGATATTTCATTAGAAAGAGGAAGCAGAAGCAAGGTAGGCAATGAAATGAGAGAGAAGAGATGGTGGAGGAATATGGTGAAGGACGAGGTACTAATATATTGGAGACCAAAAGGGGTGGCTTTAAATGCACCAACCAAGTACACCTGATGCTCTTCACATGATCCATGCCCTTCTTTTCAAGCTTCTTCACATGTTTTGGCGTGAGACTCCCACAGTCACTTGGAGAGACCTCCTAGGCATGGGGATGGGGACGGAAGAGAGGGAGGTATTCAGTTTCTAATAACCCCCATTAACAACTAACCCACATTTCATTTGGGTTTTGGAAAAGCATTTCATTTCTCTTGTCAGGAAAAGTGATAGTGATAATCAATGTGAAGGAGTGGAGAAATTAGTTTATAGTTTTGTCAGTATATGTGAAATTATATGTAAGGTGGCAATAAATGGAGGAAGCAAAGAAATTAAATGTGGGGATGGATATAGAAAGTGAAAATTAAAGTTGGGGGAGAGAGAAGCAGTGAAGGTAGGAGACAAGAGGGAGTTCACGTGGACAGACACTTAGTATGGTCGTAGTGATGGATTATGCAAGTCTGGCAAAGGTCAATTGAAGGAGGCCTGCCATAAACGTGAATATCAACCTTTGCCTTAAATGAACTTCTTTAATTATTCCAATCCTTTAGCTGCCATGTCTCCCTCCATCTTTCCCTTTTTGCCCATCCATCAGTATTTTACCTTTTTTTTTTTTTTCCAATAAAATTAAAGATATATATATATATATATATAATGTCAAATCATCATATATAGATAAAAAAAAAAAAAAAAAAAAACAAAGGAATGAATTTTTATAAATTTTAAATGTTTTACCATAATTTTTATTCTAAGTTTTATTTTTAAATATTTATTTTAATGTAAAAAAATAAAAAATTAGCTTTTGTTCTATTAATTTAAAATTTAAACAATACTTTTAGAGGTGTTTAATATACAAGAATAGAAAATGAAAATAAATATTCAGTTTCCATTTTTATTTTTTAGTGAATGAAAATGAATTTGGTAATTCTATATCTAGTGTTTAGCTGAACCTATAAATTTAATATCAGAATGATTATTAATTAGTTTTCATTCTAATGTTTGGTAATAATAAGAATTTGAATAAAAAAAAAAAGAATTGACAATAATATCCTTATAGATAGTTTAAAATAATTTTTTATTTTCATTTTAAAAAATAAATTTTGAGAGTTTTTTTTTGTTATTAAATAATAAGACTAAAAAAATAGTCTTGTTACGGGATAAAGAGGCATATGAATGAAAATTTTGAGGGTAAAATAATAATTTTAGATTATTTTATATTTTCATATGAGATAAATGAACCATAATACTATCTACTTGTAATAATTTTTTATTTTATTCCTACTTCTATAACATTTATTCAAATATGGGAATAAGAGAGTAAACGGATGAAATGTCTATTCCCACTTCTCATTTTCGTGCCAGACACTCCAGAATTCTTATTTAGCCTTTGACCGGAAATGAAGATTTAAAATAAAAGAAAGGCATGTTTGATAAGATGAGACGTTCGAGCAGCGAGAGAATGCCATGTCATGACTCGTAGATTGCCTGGCGGTACAAAATCTTTCACTCTCACGACTTCACTGTCACACTTGCAAAGTTACAATGAGACATGCCCTTTCCTATGGGGCAACCACCAAATGGGCCTCACCCACCTTTTTCCACTTCTTTTGGACTATAATAAGCCTCTTTTAAGGCCCAAACTGCATTCTGGGTCGTGGGCTTGTCTCGTTTTGGTCCTGTTTGGCGTGGCTATTGTTTTTAATAAAGCTTTTTCTTTCTTTTTTGAAAATATCTCATCAGATTAAAGTTTATTACAAAAATATCTATGGCATTTGATTCAAGTATTGAACCCTCTTTCATCTTTGTATGAAGTTCTACTTCACTTTACAATTAGAGTTATGATTGGGCCGGTTGAATTGGATTGATTACAAACCCAAGCCCAACTTAAATTAAAAAAAAATTACTCTGAACCAAATCCAAATAAAATCGTATATGGTATAATTATAATGGGATAGTTTTTTAGAAAACAAACAATGTGAATATTATTATAATAATAATATAAATTATAAATATTATAAAAATATTAAATTAAATTTAAGTTAGACTTAGATTGCCTAAATTTTAACCTAAGTCTAACCGAAACTAATATAGGTTGAAAAAACTTAATCTAAACTCCCTTCAATGTTAAAAATGATTGTACAAAGGTCAAATTGAGTTTGAGTTTGGTTAGATCAACCCATTCAAGTTGCATCCCATTCATATGTTTTAGTAAATTCATTTTTTAAGTTAGGATGGTATTGACTTCCGTTACATGAAAAGTGGTGATTGAATTTATAGTATTATTTAAAAGTAAATAGGTATTTAATAAAACTTAATATTTATTATTTGATGACTTAAGTTGACTTTAAGTTAAATTACTCTTATAATTTTTAAATTTAAAATTTATTATTTATTTTCCACTTAAGATATTAAATAATAAGGTTGTTTGATAAAATTAATTTAAAATTTATTTTATGATATCAATACGTACCCTCTAACCGATGTTATATTATTTATTTATTTTAATAAATGCATATATAACATAAATGTCAATGTTCATCATTTTAGAGTCCACATGAGGCACCGGTTGAGATTAAATTTCAAATATTTATAATTCAAATTTTGAAGGTATGTGCCATAGACATGCCCATATGTACAAATTTCTTGTAAGTATTAATACACCACCTTATCATTATTGTTATAAAAAAGAAAAAATAAAAAAGAAAAGTGATATAACTATCTTGAAAAATGACATATTTTTAGGGAATCCATTAAAATCATTCATTTATTTGTTTCTTTAATAGTCAAGTTGGTGATAACGAAATTCATAACGCAAAATTACTTAACATCTGAATAATTTAACACTAGAGAGTTACTCAACAAAAATAACTGTAATTTAGGGCGTTTGATTACTAAGCCCTTTAGTATTATTTTTGCAAAAAGTTGGTTCAATTCAACTCGATTTTTGGATGGGTTTGAACAATCATTTTTAACATTTAGATTTGACTTCAATTAAATTTTTTAATCTAAACTTAATTCAAGTTGGATTCTAACAACCCAAACCCCATTTAAGATTCTAATAATTTTATAATTTATATTATCTTATATAATAATATATATTTTATTTATTTTTTTAAATTTTTTTAAAGAAAAATATCATATTATAATTAGATCTTTTTTTTTTTCATTTTGTGAGAAAAATACATAAATCTATTTTTATCATTTTATTACTATTTTGAAATATTATCTCATTTTCAATTTAAAATTTGGTACAAATATGTAGAAGAAAGTTTTTTATATGCCTCAAAACCGCTTCAACGACAAAACTTATATTCTTATATTCATCATTAGGCATAATATTTTATCAAAATAATTTGGTGTCCTAATATCTTTTTTTTTTTGAAAGAAAAAAACAAAATCTTAAAGATCTTAAGCAATTTTTAGATTAATTAAAATAGAGTATCCCTCTTTCATGAGCATTAAAGATGATTGAGCTTTAATTTGAGTCTTTCCAATGTTATTATTTGAAGTTCACTCATTGTGAGTTGAAAAGACAATTAATCCCCTTAATAACAATGTTATATAATTTCATTTCTATATTCAACATTTATAAATAAATTAAGACTTAGAACTCAATATTTTTTTCCTCATTTTCTAGACTATCTCCTACTTGGAGAGATGACTTGTCTTGGTCGTTGAGATGAGGTTTCCATGAAAAGTGCATTAGTGTGTATGGTTACACATTGGACAAGACCTATGGTGAATCATAACATAAGACCATCAAATAGTTATGATTCACCAAGCTACTATGTTGTATGGACTCTCAACCTTGAGATAATATTGAGTTTGTGTTGAAATTAATAAAATGCTTTAACCTATGAGTGAGACCCTAAAGTGGTCATATATTCCCTACAGATTAGGTCACTATTGATGGAAGTTGGTGGCAACAGTTAGTTTCAATAGAGACCATGATATCTCATGTGATTGAGACATTATATCCCCTTGGGTGATCCAAAGGACATGTAATCATGAAATCCATGGTTATAGTAATTCCTTAAGTGAAATTTAACACATACTCCTTAGAGTTAGAGTATGTCAATTGATCACATAATATGGGGATTCGTAATTCAAGGACTGGAGAGGTAATCTTGATAGGTTGATAGCACTACTCTGTTAGATTATGAACATCAATTCGTGGGGAGTTTGCATGTAATGGATAATAGGTTACCATCATGAATTTTGTCTCTTTGTAATTTCATAGGATACTAGAGTACAGTTGACTCTCTTTAATAGAGTGTTGAGTCAACTTTAAAATTGGTTATGAGGGAACCAGTATTTTCCTATGGGTTCCAATAGTCCCCACTCAAGCTCCTAGTTCATGGTGGCACACACTTTAAGGTTATTTTAGGTATATGATTCATAAGTGTGCATAAGGGCATTTTAGTAAAAATGTAAAGTTGCACTAGATCTTATAAATGGTATTTTTGGATTGGGCTAATTAATTAAGTAGAGTTCATTAGGGCTAATTAATTAATTAGAACTTACACGGGTTAGATTAGGTGACTGTAGACCCCCACTTGGGCCTCATTTTCCATGCAGCTGATTTTGCCACGTGGAAGAGCCCCAGCGAGCCACGTGTCACTCTCGGATTGGTTGTTGAGGAATCAGATTGGTGGTTTGGAGGACCAATGAGAGGTCGACACGTGGCAATGAAATTCTAGAAGATTCCTGCATGCCGTTAGCAGGAGCGGAGGAGAGAGAGGCTAGAGGTAGTGGTGTTTTTGGTGGCTGTCTCTGCAGGTGGTTAGAGGGGCAAATCCGGGAGAAAAGAAAAGGGGATTTTGCTTTTTGGCAGGGGCAGGCAGCTGGAAAGGGAGAGGGGCGTTTTCTGTTTTGAGGGATTATTCGAGGTAGCTGTAGAGGGGGAGAGGAGGCTACCAGATGGAGATTTTTAGAGAGAGGCTACCAGATAGAGATTTTTAGAGAGAGGCTACCAGATAGAGATTTTTAGAGAGGGGCTACCATTAGAGACTGACAGAGAGCTTTGAGGTGAGAAGGAGCTTTTATTTGAGTGCAAGCTGGGAGGAGCATCTGTCGGAGAGGAGGAGGTGAGTTTCTCAAGGACTCTGATTTAAATATTTTCTCATTGCTTTCCCGTTTCGGGTCTACTCTTGTTGATTGCGTGCTGAATCTTGTTGATTTCTGAATCATTTTTATACTCTGTTGCTGTTGATTTTACCGTTGATCTTGTGGTTTGGTTTGGAGCTAGTGGAACTCTGTTTCTCATACAACTGTGTAAACCTAGCTCAATGGTTCCCCTACTCGTATTGGCCCATGGATGTCACCTGAAATGAGGCTTTATAAATGCATGTTTTACTTGATTCCTGGTTTTTCGGTCATTCCCTCCGTTTTCTTTTTTTGTTTTGTTGTGTTTGGCTCCTTTCCTTTTATCTCTATTCCTTGGTTGCTGGTGAGTTTGTGATGCTGAGTATCAGGAATGGAGGTACTGTGACTGAGGGTGGTATGGTATGTGTTAAAGCTACAAAGGTCGGATCAGAAAGAGCTTTGTCATATATTTGTTCTGTTTACAGAAAAATTTCATGAGTATTCAAAATCTCGGATACCTTCTTCCTTGGGTAACTTGGAGCTTGCACTCCAATTTGGAATCTCTGATATGGTCATGTCCCGCCTTTGTGCGCTGAGCTTGGCAATTTCTGCCTACTTTCCATGGGGTGGAGCATAGTGTACCAGTTCCGTAGGGTTCAGGATGAGATCAATAGGTATCTGAGGCTCGTGCCGTTGTTTTTGATGGTTCACGACCATCAGATTCAGAATCTGAAAGAAGGTTTGCAGGCCGCTGAAGCAGACCATGGAGAATACACTCTTGATGGTGAGGATATGATGGTCCAGAATGTTATTCCGAAACGAGATCGTACAAGGAAAGATGCAGACGTATTGGAGAAGTCACTGTCTAGCCAGTATCTTGATTTGAGATTTCATGAGGCCCTCCAAGAAGGGAAAGAGAAGCTGCAGATTGAGCTATATCGTTCACAAGTGGACAATGACCCTAAGCAGTGCCTTGTAATCGAACATCTTATTGAAATCACTGAAAATGTTGCTAATGTTCCGGGTGAAAAGCTTGTTGATGCATATGTTTATATAGGATCTGGGTATGAAGCCAATGCCAGATCTTACCATGGGGGTCATGGTTCTCAACCTGAAGATCAAGACGAATCTGAGTAGCAGGCTGATCTTTTTGGCTGTTGCGGGGAGCTTTGTTTAAGCTTGAAGACCTGCTTCTATCCCTGTGGAACATTTTCTTTTATAGATAATGCGGTGTCAAAAGGAAAAATATCTCGAGAACGGCGTCGTCTGGACGGATGGGAATGACGAGGACGCTATTGCTTGGACCAGAAATAATGAAGTTGAGCCCATGGACGATGACGTGGGGGGGCCTCTCTTTCAACCCCCAAATCCATGCTCGAAGTCGCTGGACTCCTCATCTTTGTGTTCTCTCTCACCGGCGTTCACTCTCGACCCCTCACAGTCGCAGCCCTTTTTGCCCCTGAAGCCGTGTTTCTCTTCGCTGCTTAACGTCGCCTGCAGCAGCCCTTTTGACAAATGGTTTCGATTTGGGCTGCGAACCTGGGCTTCTTTCACCGTTACGGGGAATTCAGAGTTCGAATCCGCCTGGTTAGATGGGTTTTCACTGGTCTCGGTTTGCACACTCAGATAGGAACTTCAAAGCCCAAAGTGTATTTCTTCATGTGAAGATGGGATTGGCTACAGGCCACGACTGTTCGTGACTCAGACCAAACGACTGTGTCAGCTGCTTCGTCTGAATCATACTGCACTCCTAAATCTTGTTCAGGCGAACGTTTGGGAGATGGAGCAATAATCATAAACAATCTACCTCAGCATTTGGAAGAGCACAAAAACCCAATAATGGAAGGGTACAAAGCATGAACTTCAGTTTCTGGTGTTAGGTTCACTTGATGGCCAAGTTCCCGTTGGAACCACTACAACAATTCTCAAGTGCTTTCTATTTCATTTGGCGACACCATGGGTGTAGAAGAACAGGATTTCCACGCGCATGATCATCTTCGTGCTCACCATACCTTGCATCTACCTTTATACCCACCATGTCATGCTCCTTTGTTCTCATCCCGCCACCTTTTCTCTCTGTTCATCACATACCCATTTCACCACTAACCCTTTTCTCACACACCCCACACACATATCCGTCTAATCACACCCTATATTCTCATCTCACTTCTTCCGCTTACCCATGAAATCCATCCATTTATCACCCTTGGCCATCATACCCACTGAATATATTTCAATACCCATTCCTTTATACTTCCCAGTCCACCACATAGATACCCACATGTTTAATGCCCATCTAACCCATTCTTCATTTCCCATAACTCATACCACTAACCCATGGTATTCCCTCCCAGATCCTTATTCTCCTTTCTCTCACTAGCATGCTCTTTAGATAATGACCATCAATCAACCCAAAGTAACCCCCGGACTGGTCTCACTCACTCACGTACCTTCATTCTGCATGGTGTCTTCCAGTTTTGACCGGAACAAGTGAAGATGCTGTGGCATTTATTGGTGATGACTACATTATGGAATTCACAGATGAAGGGGAAGGCCATTCCTCGTCTTTTCTTGATGTCAGACTTGTGAGGATATTCCTTGGAAATCGCGTGACTGCAAATACTCCCGGTGAAGGCAAGATCAGAGACAGTTAGGGGATGCAATTGCATGCGATATTACAGTTGACATGGACGTAACCTGTGGTCATTATGGATTATGACTGTTTTAGTGGCTAAGGATCCAGCCATACCCATTTAGTTCGAGGAAAGAAGCCCCCAAATTGCCGTATCTCATGGCCCGTGGCTCAACTTCCCTGATTATAACGCCCCAACTCAGCTTGTCAATCATTCGAGCACAACATCAAGCATGTGAATGTTTTTATGGCTACCCTAGAGAGGAATTTTGTGTGCTTCCCATGTGGAGTGAGAATCTTAGATTCATCTGAGAACTCACTGGCCTCTTTAAGTGCATTTGGGCTCATAGGTGATGGTCCATCAGTTGGCAGATATGATGATACGTGGGCTGGACAGTGTACAAAGGTGATTTGTGACTATATGAATTTTGATATGACAACTAGAGCGACATTGACTACGGTGCATAAAGCAGGAATTTGACCCGATTTGTCCGTATGCGGTGCTGCAATTCATCCTTCAGAACCGGTCGTCCCCTGTTTCAGATTGTGAGCGTGGCGATGGTGCTTTTTATCAGGGTCGCTAAGGAAGAATGGTGCTAGTCCACGTGGCATCTTTGGGGTACAGGGGTAATGACAACGAGGTCAAAGATTATAGTCTTTGCCTCCAAGTTGCTGAATTTTATAGAAGTGGATCCCATTGGGAAGTTTGCAGCATGTCAATCTGGGCTACCTCAATTTCATTGGCTATCTAATAGCCCATCCCATTATTCCACCCCGGTCCCATGCATGCACGTATACTATTGCATAGCTACTTTTGGCTACGTGGCTTCCTTGCATTTTTTTCCTGTCCATTTTAAGAAATAATTGTCACATCCCCATTTCTCAAATAATTTCCCAGATCTTGATTTGTTTAAAAATAATCTCAAACTCTCCCATTTTTCATCCTTAGTTTTTTTTTAAGTCCCAAAAATCACATTTTTAATCAAATTTGCTTCCAATTTCTATTCGGCAAGCAATTTTCAAAACTATCTTGGTCTTTTAAAATATTTTAAAAATAAGCGTGAATGTAAATTCCGTAATTCCGAATAATGGTTTTATGGGAATTAATTCATGCAAAATAAAATCGGGCTTTTGGTGGGGGCCCCACATAAGTGATTTTTATAAATTGATTGATTGTTTGACTGATTTACTTACCTTGCGTGTTTGATCTATTCTGTTCCTTGATATGCGCTTAATTATATCTTGTTCATTGCTCTCTAACCCTGTTTCATGATAGCGCATTCAAGATTGCTACCCAGGTATGCATTCCCTCGCTCTGATAATTCATTTTATATACTCTGATTCTCACGTGTGCATGATTGATTCTGGGTACTCATCGATTTATTCATTGCCATGTCAGCTTCACTTTATTAGTAGAGACCCGACTTTAGGGACTTAGAGGGGTGCTACGGTCTTTACCGTACCTTCCCGATAAGTAACCTAACCCCCGAACCCGATCCGGTTTTTCACAGACCGCCTTTTCCAAAATAAGGAGTCACACTTAGGGTTTTTCTTTCTTATTTTGTTTACCCTTTAAAAATAAAACAAAAATAAGTGGCGACTCCAAGTCATTTTTTCAAACAATGAATAAAATCAATTTTTCGAAATAAAAATCGAGCTCGCCATCGAGTGGGAAACGCATCGAGCAATCGAAATGCGGGGTCCACAGTGACTTAAACCCAATTTGTGCTCAAGTCACTTAAGTTCACAAAGTAGCCTAGATAAACCCTTTTAGGGGTTAGAGTCTCAGTCTAACAGTTCAATTTTCTAAAATTCTAGAGAGAGGAACCCTAGCCACCCTTAAGGAGACAGAGAGAAGCTCACCTTTCTCTCATACCTAGCATCTATGAAGGGGGAAATCGAGTGGAAGATCATTGGGTAGACGAGTTCTATAATGATCATGACATTTTCATCGAATAGGATTTGATATGGGAACATTTAGATCACATGTTTGAGCTTTTTCTCTTTAGATCTAGTATTTTTATGGTTTTTATAACCATAGTTTTCCACTACTTTAGATTTAGAGAAGCCTAGGCTAGATGCATGCACCTTATGTGATCTAGGGCCAAGAAATGAAGCAATCTAGAATTTTGAGCAATAGACGCCTTTATAGATTCATATACCATACCATTTTTTTGAAAGTTGCCCCACGCTTAGCAAATTTTGATGAAGACTTGGAACATATAACACATTAGAGATAAATTTTGGGATCCATCTTTCAATTTAATGGAAAACTTACCTTTATCCTTAATTGGTACTATTGTGTCATTCCTAAATTTTACCTTTGAATCAAAAGTTTCATCCAACTCAAAAACCATCTCTATCCTACCACACATATGATTACTCTAGTTTGTATCTAAAAACCATGTACTTTTGTCGTCATCTTTTTCAATATTACAAGCGGCTAATTACAAGGTCTCCATATTTTCATCTTTACCTTCTATAGTATTAGCCTGAAAAATTTTCTCACTTTGCCTCCTAACCCTACATTCTAACTTGTAATGACTATATTTTTTACAATTATAATATTGGATATGAGATTTTTTATTTCTTTGAGTTACAGTATTACCTCTTCCTTCTTCTTAGACTAATTCGGAATTCCCTTGCCCACCGTTTTGCTAATTTTGACATTTCTTACTTAATTCGAAATTATCTTTAGAGTCCTCTTTTTCTCTTTTAAGACTTACTTGGCTTTACAGTGCTTCTTTCACCTCAATCTAAGACCTATCATCTAAGCATTATTCATGGGCTTACAAGGAACCCATCAATTTATTTAGTATCATGGCACTAGGATCTTTTGATTCTTCAACTATTGTTACCTTGTACTCAAATCACATTAAAGTTCAAAAAATTTCCTCTATAACTTTGATATTTGAAATGTTTGTGCCATTAGATTTCATCTTATTAATGGAAGCTAATAGCCATGAAAAAATGGTTGGAGACTTTTTTTGTTTTTTCTCCATTAGAAGAAATTTAAATTGTCTTTTCAAAGTCTTTAATCAAACCTTGTTCTCGTTCTCAACCCTTTAATAGGTGTTCATAAGAATGTCTCATGCACTTTCTGTTGTGGTTGCATTTGCAGTCTTCTAAAAAATTGGTGGTTATGTCTCATGCATGTTTTGTTGTAGTTGTATTTGCAAAATTCTAAAAAATAGGTGGTTTGATCAACTAATAGATATAAATGTGAACATGTACATTTTTTTTAATTATCCAAATTGTCATTTTGCACATATGTGAGTCGTGCTTGATCGAGTAGTACCACAAATCCTTGATTTGATATTCCCCAAATATTTTGATATGCAAACAATAATTGCATTTGGATCCTCAAAATTCAAAATTATTCTTTCCATCAAACTTTGAAAATTGGGGTTGACTTAAATTATTGGATGCTTTCATCTTTAATTGATAGGTTTTAATATCAAATATGAACAACCAAAAATAATATTTCCAACACAAAAACAATTTCTCCACAAAAGAAAAAGAAAAAGAGATAAAAAAAACAATGGATGAGATAATACATAATCATATAAAATTCACCACACCACACTTTCTATTAGTTTTTAATATACATAAG